>NC_079216.1:49688648-49907166 GCF_029633865.1 Lampris incognitus
GAGAAGTTGCGCGATCTTCAGGAAGTTCCACATGTCTTTGTTAAACCCTGTTTAACATACATAGTCCACTGCCGTATTTTGCACCGTATTTTGTATTTATTATTTTCCTTTTAAAATCTTTTCTGTTAAACTTGCCACATCTGTGAACATTTATGAGCTGTTTGCTCGAAAGACACAGGAATTTATGCACTCAGTAAAACGATCTGCATTCGAAGGTTCAAACAATAAAATTAAAGCTACAAGAACCCCGGAAGTAATTGTGTCCTGTGTGGTATCTAATTCCGCGGGCTACCTAATTTTGGTACCAGGAGTGGGGTGTAGCTAAAACATTTTTTTTAAATTGGCAACAGAGTGGCTTATTTTTACTTAAAAAAATACGGCAGTGGTGAAGATTGCTGGTGACGTCCGTTGGTGTTGAGTCTGAAGCCATCCTGCTGTGGAGGTGGTGACCATCGAGAGACGACGTGAGGGGCTCTACGAGGTTCTGGTGGTTCCTGTTTCACACGACTCAGCCGTACCAGCGCAGAGGACTCCAGCGCTAACTTCAGCTACAAAGACCAAGATCCAGCAAGGCTCCAAGTTAAAGACTGTCCTTGTAGTATCCTTGAACCAGGTTTTGAACCAAATATCCTCATTTATACTGGACTGAGTAAATATTAATATATCATTATGTCTAGTGATTCTGGTGATGAAGGGAGTTCAAGTAATGATAATGGCCACGCCTCAGGTGGCATAACGGGTATAGGTGAAGGTGCTACAGAAGAAATGCAGACCACCATGCAAGAGCTCGCCAGACTGCGAGATGAGCTCACCAGGTTAAATGGTGAAGCAAGGGCTCAGAGAGCAAGTGATAACAGTGCACCCACACGTTCATACATCTACGTTCCAAGAGGACGCCAGATCCAAGCATTTAGTAGGGAGTGTGGTACAGACAGGAGATCTGTCGAAGAGTTTATTGAAGAGGTTGAAAGGGTTTTTAAGATACAGAGCGCAAACAACAGAAGAATAATGTTACTATATACTATCTCTATTGCATGGCCCTGCATTAGAAGAAGTGAGACTATGCATGAGGGGTCAGTCAGTGGGGCCCAGTGATTTATACTCATACCTGAGCAATGCATTTGGGGAAAAGCGCAGTTCCACACAGCTTTTGCAGACCTTTTACAACCGTAACCAAACTGATGGAGAAGACCTCCGTGACTACTCCCATGCACTATCCCAGATTTTGAGCTCTGTAGTGAAACAGTCCACAGATGTAATACCTAATGAGAAAACTGTGCTCAGAGACCGGTTTATTGAGGGTTTAAGAGAAGCAGCACTCAGGCGTGAACTCAGGAAAATGGTTAGGGACAAACCAGAGAGCAGTCTTCTAGATGTGAGGAACGAGGCCCTCCTGTGGGAGATGGAGGACAGCAGGTCTCATCGTCCCAGGGTCATAAAGAGCAACCAAGTTACATCAGAGGTTCCAGAAACCCAGTGCTCTACTATTAAAACAAACAATGACCAAGGTACTGCATTAAATGATGTTCGGAGAGCAGTAGCCCATCAGGAAAAACAGCTAGCAGAGTTAGGCAAAACACTCGCTGATCTAGCCTTTGCTGTAGGTGAACTGAGTAAGCGCAGCACTCAACAGACATTCCTAGAGCCCAAGCCACGACCTAGACCCCAGCCAAAGTTCACACCAGATGGTCAGCCTATCTGTTTCAAGTGTAGAGGAATAGGTCACATTGCAAGAAAATGCCCACAGGCCAGAGGGGGTCAAGGGGACGCAACACCTAGTTCTTCTGTAGTGCAGGAAAACTCGTACCCTCAGTTGTCATGAGCCACACAACTCGAGGGGAGGAAGCTGGCTCACCAAAAGAGACACCAGACAGAAACAGGATCTTAGAGCGTGCAGTCGGAGAATGTAAAACTGTTGAGGTGAAACTACGAGGTGTTACAGTGTCCTGCTTACTTGACACTGGTAGCCAGGTCAGTACAATTTCTGAGTTTTTTTTCAGGGAACACCTGTCAGTGAAAGGCGAAGACATTCACCCGGCATTTGAGTGGTTAAGGATCACTGCAGCTAATGGATTAGACATACCCTATATGGGCTATGTGGAGCTTGATGTAGAAGCCATGGGTCTGACTATCCCAGAGCGAGGTTTTCTGATAGTTAAAGATTCTGAACACTCTTCCTCTGTTCCAGGTCTAATAGGGATGAACATTGTCAAAAAATGCAGAGAGCTAGTACACACTGAGTTTGACACCACACTGCAGGAGAGGTTTGACTCAAACTGGAGAGAGGCTTTTAATCATCTTCATGCAGTACATGCAACAGACAGACTCTCTTTCGCTAGGGTAGCTGGTAAGGATGTAGTCCATATACCTGCTTCATCTGCTGCTGCAGTTATGGCTAGGGGACTCAGGACCGTGACTGAGGATGGTTCTTTTTTGTTGCTGGAGTCTGTGGGTGTCCCCGTTCCTGGAGGTTTGGTTGTTGTGCCTACTTTGGTTTCATCGGGCAATCACATTTTTCCAGTCCGAGTCATGAACATGTCTGATGAAGATATCTGGCTAGGGCCACGGACTAGGCTAGGGGTTTTGACTCAGGTAGACTGTGAAAAGTGATGAGCTTTGTGAGGTACAGTTCCAGAGAATCTCAGCAGACACTGAACAAGTGAGTATCAGTGAACACCCCGAAACACCGACAGATGTGCAGGAAATTCTCGGCAAGCTCAATTTTTGTGGTAACCCAGAACAGCAAGCACAGCTGACTTTGTTACTGGAGAAGTACTCTTTTGTGTTTGCAACAGAAGATGAAGATCTAGGCCACACTGACAAAGTACAACATGAGATCCATCTGACAGATGACATACCTGTAACACAGCCATACAGACGAATCCCACCCACACAGTACAGTGAAGTCAGGGAACATATTGGCAAGCTGCTAAAAAAAGGGGTCATTCAAGAAAGCTCCAGTGCTTATGCTTCGCCCATAGTACTAGTGAGAAAGGCAGATGGTAGTCTGAGGCTATGTGTCGATTACAGGAAACTCAACTCAAAGACAAGACGTGATGCATTCCCGCTCCCGAGAATTGATAAGAGTTTTGATGCGCTGAGAGGGGCAAAGTTCTTTTCGACCATAGATCTGGCGAGCGGATACCACCAGGTAGCTATGCATGAGAGAGATCGGACTAAGACTGCATTTACTACACCGTTTGGTCTGTATGAGTATGTGAGAATGCCTTTTGGTGTTTGTAACGGTCCAGCTACATTTCAGAGACTTATGCAAGTTACTATGAATGATCTCATTTTTCAGATACTCCTGGTCTACCTAGATGACATCTTGGTTTTTTCAGAGACATTTGAGCAGCATTTGGAGAGACTTGAGACTGTGTTTAAGAGACTGGCAGAGACAGGCCTTAAGGTGACGTTGCAGAAGTGTGCTTTCCTACAACAGTCAGTAAAGTTTTTGGGTCATCAGGTGTCGGCAGAAGGTATAGGAACTGACCCCTCCAAGGTCTCTGCTGTTAAGAACTGGAAGGTCCCAATCACTGCCAAAGAGCTGCAGTCGTTCTTGGGTTTCTGTAGTTACTACAGGAGATTCATTCGAGGTTTCTCACAGATTGCCGGGCCACTGCATGACCTAGTAAACAAATGTTCAGGTGTGAAGAAAACAGGGAAAGTAGGTCACCAGTTTTGTAATATGTGGACACCAGAGTGTGACTCTTCCTTTGAGCAGTTAAAGGAAAAACTTACCTCTGCTCCCATTTTGGGTTTTGCCGACTTCACAAAACCATTCGTAGTTGAGACAGATGCTAGTCAGCATGGATGTGGCACTGTATTGTGTCAGCAGCAAGGTGACACCAGACGTGTCATAGCATATGCTAGCCGCAGACTACGCCAGGCTGAGAAGAATGACCGTAATTATAGTAGCATGAAGTTGGAGTTGCTTGCCTTAAAATGGGCAGTTGCTGAAAAATTCAGGGGTTACTTGCGTGGTTCAAAGTTTGTTGTCCTGACTGATAACAATCCCCTCTGCCACCTCAACTCAGCCAAGTTAGGTGCTATAGAGCAGAGGTGGGTAGCACAACTGTCTGGGGAAATCTGTTTTAAGTAATAAGCCCAGACACCTTTCCGGTTAGAACGGAGGCCCCGTCTGTTGCGATGCTAATTAAATGCTTGCGCAACCACTCATCGTCCAACCCAGCATCACGTAGACTTTCTCTCAAAGAGGAATAGCTTGTTGCAGCATCCGTGCCCTGTTTTTACCTCAACCAAGTCCAAGAAGATATTTTCTAAATCACCATTGCCACTGATGTCAGACCTAAGGTAGATGATGAGGTACGTGATCCCATACGCTGAGCTTTCATCAGATGCTAATCGGCGAGTTTGCTTGTTTCAGATTGGATATTATTGTGCGTTTCATTTTGCTGGCTAAGTGGGTTGTAATCTTGGCACACGAGTGGTCTGATCTATGTACGTTTCCCATTTTAGACCCATCTTGTTCTTGCAGTTTATTAAGGGGCCCATCTTCATGAGTGACATTCGTTTTGTAAAACAGTAAGCGGTTCTGAATGCTGCTTCTGTCTCATCAAAGTGGTGTGCACTAGCCTCAATAATAATGTTAAGCATCACGTCCCTTTTTCTGTTTGACCATTTCTTCGGCTTGTTTGTGCACAGCACTGTCCTTGTGTTTATATATTTTGTTGCACATAACTTTTGCATTGTCACTATGCACACTTAATTTTCCCACTCGCTGGATAAGTGAACCCCTCCTTCTGGTCCAAGTAGTATTTTTGCCTCTTTACATGTTAAACATCCGATGCAACCCTCACTGAAAAAAAATCCATGGTTGCCGCTCCTGCCACTCCTTGCTTTGGCTCGCACTCCACACTTTTGGAAGGTCTGAGGTAGCGTTAGATGGCACAGTCTCAGGTGGGACAGATGTTGCTGGTGGCAAGGGTCGATGTACTGCTCCTGCTCCGGACTCCGCCGTAATAGCTAGGCTAGCAGTACTGGCTATGCTAGCATCAGCTAGCTGGACAACTTCCTTGCTCGTTATCTGCTCCTCCACTTTCTCAATTTCTTTTCCATTTTTCTCGTTGTTGGAATTTTTAGTAAAACCAAACTTTGTCAAGTCTATTTGTTTTCGTTTCGACATTTTATATTTTGTAACGTGCATGGATAAGTAGACACGCTGGCCGCTGGCAGACGGGTCTGAGCCTTTAGTCGAGCGCTTAGCGATGTCTCCTGCGGTGTGGGCGATACGGGTTCGCCTCCCGGTCGCGGCAGTTCCTGTGGTTGCATTGTCCCCCGAATTTGCTACGATATTTTGCATAATTATATCTTAATTTTCTGCTATTTTTCTCTTACTCTCTGGAACAATACCTACCACCTCCAAAAAAAATTAGGATCATAAGTGCATTTTTGCAAAAATGCATATATTTTGCATAATGCCAAAACATTTGTCCCAAAATTTTTTTTTATATAGGTGAAAAAAATCAAAGATTCTCAGAATCATCTGAAATGCCGAGAAAAATGGTGTTTAGCCATTTTTAGAAAAATGCATGTTTTGCATATTTATACATAATTTTAAATTTCTGGGATTTTTCCCTTACTCTCTGAAACAATACCTACCACCTCCAAAAAGAATTAGGATCACAAGTGCTTTAGTTTTCGGTCCCGCTATCTACACTAACACCACACACACACACATTACGAAAATATATGAGTAGATATTGGGGTTTTTTTCCGAAATCGAGACGCACGAAACAGGCCTGTACAGCTATGCATTAAAATATTTTTTCCTGTATCCGTGTTTATATATATTGTAACGGGCATGGATAAGTAGACACGTTGGTCCTTAACTAACAGGTCGGACCCTTTAGTCGAGCGGTTGGCGATGTCTCCCGCGGTGCGAGCAATAGCGGTTCGCGTCCTAGCCACGGCAGTTCCTGTGATTGTCCCCCAAATTCTCCATAATATATTGTGGGAGTGCAGATATCGAGTCGAGTCAATTCCGTTAACTCGCCACACAAAACGACACTGATACAGCACAATCTCTCGTGGCAACCAGCTACCCGCTGGATGCTGCAAAAATGGCTCACCCCGGAAACCCTAAGTGCCTACGTCAACATTCTGAATGTCCGCCGTAAAGGAGCAGCAGCCCCCGGGTGAATCTACCCTCATTTGTGTATCACCACTATATAATCCAGTTAGTCAAGTAATTTTTTTATGAGACAATATAAGCCTGTTTCATGCCATAAGCAACCATCAGCTGTCAGTGTATATATACACACACACACACACACACACACACACACACACACCATCAGGTGTGGAGGTGTTCGAGAAAGAACTGGGTCTTTAGCTTCTTAAAGATGGAGAGGGACTCCGCGGATCGAATGGAGTTTGGTAACTCAATAAGCTTCACAATGAAGAGATGACTTGGCGAGATAAGGAGTGTTTACCAGGCACGGCTTAAAAGCTGTGGCTAATGAGGTGAGTGGCAGCAGGTGTGGAATACACGGGTTGACTGAGGACCAAACCAGGGACAGGAGCGGACACGACAAAACATGTCAGAACTTCAAAATAAAACAGGAAGGACAACAGACAATGATAAAATAATGAGCTGACTGACTGAAACTATGGGAGACAATGGCTGCTGGAAATGGCTAAGTAATGGTAACAGTAAAATGACGGACATCGGTAGAATATTACATACAACAATACATGCACTCTCCCACATCAGCCGACAATTCATACGGTTTCGTCTTGGTGTCGCCAAGTACAAAGAGACAAAGCCGACTTCATGGCCATAGCTGGACTACCCCGGTGTAGTTGGTGCTATAGATGGGACACATATCCAAATTATTGCACCATCACAAGATGAACATACATTTGTCAACAGAAGAAAAAAAATCATAGCATCAACACACAGGTGGTTTTTGATGCCAGCTACAATATTCTTGCCATCGTCACCAAGTGGCCAGGAGCAACACATGACCCCCAGATCCTACAGGAGAGTGGCCTGAGGCTGCTGTTTGGGAGGCATCATGTGCCAGCTGGATGTTACTTGGTGGAAGCCAGTGGCTATCTCTGCAGGATGCGGCTCCTCACGCCTCACATCCACCCACAACTAGGACCTTAGTTACATTACAACAGGTAAGCTCACAAAAGGTTACAAAAAAATGGCTGTATTGAACCTTTCAATATGTATTCGCAGTCTCACTCAAGGTGTTATGTGTTTTAGAGCCCACAAGAAAAGTTGCAGTGTAGATGATGATGATGCAGTTGACGATGATGCTGCTGCTGCTGCTGCTGATGATGAAGGCAGAGTGGCTGTTCACGTACTACGAAGTGGATTGGCATACAGGGACCACTTCACCAATACAAACTTTGGGTAAACCATCGCAACAACAATATCCTGCTGATAAGAGCAGCATCTCAGACTAGGAGTGTAATGTCACTTTTCAGTTTGAATAGTGTGATAGTGCAGTTTGGCTTACCAAGGCAGAACAAGTATTTCAGTTACAATTATTGTATAACCTTGCACAAATCAGTCAAAACACAAGCTCTTGTAATGTAATGTATTTATTCAAGAGATTCTCTGTCTTTAAGCATCTTCGGTTTCTGAGAATAGTACTCCTCCTGTAAGTGGAGGAGCCTCTCCTGTGCATCAAGGAGCCTATGCTGTTCCTGTAATAAACTAATTTCAAGCTCCAATTTCCAACAGAGGTGCTAATGGAGCAAGACCACCACCAGCTGCTGCAGGACTGGCAGGAGTCGGGCATGGAGAGAGGGGGCAGGAGGGAGGGGGGCAGCAGCATTGCCATGGTTGGCAACTGAACTGTTGGCCCGAAAAGAAAGATTTGGTGTCCTATTTTGTCTAGCCTATATATCTTTGTGAGGCATTTACAAAATGATGATGATGATTGATTATTATTATTATTTTGAAAGTCATTGTAATTATATAATTCTTTGACTTAACATAAGAATTGATTAAACATGAGAATCATTAATAATTGTGTTGTGTTTGTGTCCCAGTTGTGAGTAATTATATGAGACAAATGTTCAGTTAGAAAAACTTGCCCATCAAGTTCATTCAGCAGTTGAATTGCAGGGTCAGTGTTCCCCTCCAGCCCTGTTATGCTGGTTTTTGAGTGCCCAAGGAGGCAACAGGCAATACAGCCTTGGGTGCTGAGCTTCCACCTAATAAATAAATAGATATTTCAAATGATAGATTACATGTTAGTATAATCTGCGGTGACAAGTATAGTGAGGTTCATTTATATGTAAATACATTCATGTGCAGTTTTGTATAGGCTAAACACATTTAATGACAGAGAATAGAATATTGTTGTCTAGTGTAGTTGAAAATAATTGGCCTAATGTCCTATTTATTACCAGTGGCATTTGTTTATCGCATGAATTCTGCAATCTGTGTCTTTGCCGGAGACCGCAAAGAATACCAGTGCTTTTCACAGTCATCGGTGGTTCTGGACAGAAGTGGGAAAGCTGCATTTATTTACAAGCTTATTTTTTTGGTTTTTCAAGTTATCCCAACTCTAACTTTTCCTTTACAAAGTCCTTCCGTTACGCACAAGTTGGGCAAGAAGCAAAAGCTGTTGTGTCCAGTTTGGTTTTGGTTTTGGTTTGCACAGTGTATCCTCACACGTCTTACTATCAGCCATGGTTATTCCAGTCTGATAATTAAAAGGCTGCTTATATGCATATCTGTTAATTGCCAGACATGTAAAAGGCTAACAATTAGCTAAACATATACTTGACAAGTCAGTATATTATTTTTGGTTTCATGTTTAATCAGTGGCACATAGCCCACATTTTTTATTTTAAAATCCTCATTTGAATATGGCAACATGATACCTCCTACAGTATTTCTATGATGACAGAGACCCGTCCCCGTCAGCCAATCATTGTGGGCCTAGTAAGCAAGATTGTTCATGAAACTCATCCATGGAAACGAGGTCAACCAAGCCCTTTCTCTTATCTTAAGATTCCTCCCCATTCCTTAGTAAAAGTTGGTGTCATATAAGTTTTAAGAGGAAACTCCTAGCTAGAAACGTTCCCTGCTGTTTGGGGGACCTCTTACTGGCAAGACAAAATGTTTTGTGACTACGGCCCCGGGTCTATTGTGCTCATTAAAGTTCACATGCACCGTAGGCACACACGTATGTATACACATGTACACATATAGTAAACACACACGGCCGTGTGTCAGTCATATAGTCTGACAACCTGACTACTCCTACCTGGTCTTAGATTAGCCGGATGTAGTTCAGCTGGACCAGTGACTGATCATGTCAGTGCAACTTTATCTTTCTGTATCTCTGGAGAGTCTATTAACATGGTTCATTGTGCCGGACTAATGTTTAAAGATACAAACCTATCACTGGCCAGCTACCTATCACACACACACACACACACACACACACACACACGTCACCCTTGACTACACTAGACCCTTGAACCACCAGAAGTGTGTGATTTTTTTTGTCACGTGTGATATAAACTTTCGTTTATTTTCCCTCTCTTTTCACAGATGTTGCTACCTTACCTCCAGAGGGCAGCAGAGGGCAACTCAACGCCAGAGGTTAAAGGTCAGGGTCTTCACCTTTTGAGGTGTTCTGCAGTTGTATGTTCAGTCTTTACTTTTTTCTTTTTCTTTTTACTGTAACTGAGGAGAGAGTCAAGGCTCCCATACAAATAAAAGCTGTGGGTGAGTGAAAGTCAGACAGGCAGATTAAATCAAATTTAGAAGAAAAATGGCTTAGAGTGCAAAGTGTGTTTGGTGTATTTTCATACATCAGGCAAAAATAAAAACAAAAAATGTCAATAATTACAGCCTTCTATCACAACACTTGACTTGAACTTCAGCGGGTGTAGACATGCTGACAGAGGCAGTTAGTTCACAGATGTGTGTTAAGTGTCTATGTCATGAGTGTCACATTAGCTATCAAGCTATCAAATGTAGCTATCAAGCTATCAAATGTATCACCCACCCTCCTAGAAAGACAAGCCAGGGGGTAAATGGAGAAAAACGAAGCGGCAACCACCGGGACTGTCAGTTGAAGCCGGTGCATAAGTGCATTAAGTTGTAGTTCCAGCCTGGCCACTAGATGGCGAGCTCCAAAATAACTCTGGTCCAATGTAAGTTAGTGAGACATTTTCAACTTCTTTCAAATACAGTCACTCAAAAAAATTTTTTTTTAAGAAGTTGGGGTCGCAATCGCCAATTTCAAGCCTTGCAAACAGTGTTAGAGTGGTCATTTTGAAAAATTTTGTTCCGTTAAGAAGATATTAAGGATTAAAAAAGTGGTATGTTGAAGGTGTTCTTACCTTGATTGACAGGTCTGTCAAACTGTCTGCCACTGAGATCCCACCCCAGCTCCAACCCTTGGTCCATCCCATTGCCCAAATTTGTATTATTTTTTATTATTTTTTTTTGTCTCCAGCAATTGGCAAGATGGAGGTGAGCATGGAGCCATAGGCTTAAAAATTCCCCTTCAGAAACCAATGGGTGATGTTACAGGCGCTCATCCATCTTTTCTATATAGTCTATGTAGAGGGCATCCTGGTAGCGTAGTGGTCTATTCCGTTGTCGACTAACACGGGATCTCCGATTCGATTCACCGTGTTACCTCCGGCTTGGTCAGGCATCCCTGGAGACACAATTGGCCGTGTCTACAGGTGGGAAGCCAGATGTGGGTAAGAGTGGAATAAATTGGCTATGTACATAATGGAGAAAGACAAAAAATGATATATATATACAGGAAAAAAAGTTTTAATACATTGCAGTACAGGCCTGTTTCATGCGTTGCGTACTCAAGTTTCTTTGTCAGAATTTGCTTCTAAGGAGTTTTTATGTTAGTTTTATAGTATGTTAGATTGTAGTATAACCCATCCTTTAGTAACATTTTGCCAATTGTTGATATATTTGCTGGCAATATTGTTCTCTAGCTATATTGGCCTGATAGCATGACTTTATTGCTAAACTTCACCTGCTTGTTCGGGGTGTACCTAATATAATCGTTTCTTAGTATATTGGTTTGAAAGCATATATACTAGTGTCTCTGCAAAGTGGTACTTTTGACTGACAGCTACTGCACAAAGACCTGAGATAGCAGTCAGTGCACTGCATCACACACCGTGTCCTGGCTGTGCCAAGTCTGTACTCTAGGCGGATTTCATTTCTTTTCTTTTCTTGTCTTTTTCTTTTTATTGTTCAGACATCATGAGTTCAAATTTCACACTGTCAGAACGAAGGTTTCTCTCTATCCCTCACTGTACTCTTTCTGTGTTGTTTTCCCCTGTTTTGTATTTTTATCTCTCCCCCTGCCAGGATATTGTTTTGAGTCCTGTTTGTTTCTGTTTATGACATTACAGAAAATACTGGCTTGAATGAAACAAAAATTACGTAGTGTTGGAGATCATGCCAGAAGGTCTCTATTAAAGTTTGGACAAAATTGGATTGAGATAATGGTTAAAAGGTCAATCTCAAGATCATGGGATTTCAAAATGCTATTACTCATTAACAGATGTACAACAACTTAATTCTTATTTTTGACAGATAGGACATTCCACACAGACCACCATGACCTTTGACCTTAGGGGACTTTGAAAAGCCAAACTCAGAGTTATGGGATTGTGACTCATAAACGGCTGTAGATAACCACTTCATCACTATTATTGGCAGATAAGGTGTCTGTCGTGCTTCCATCTGGTACCATGACCTTTCACTTTGTCATCGTGGTCCCGGTTGTTTGTTCTTATCTCAGGGGGTCGTATGTCCTGCAGGAGGTCAGCCATCATCAACATCTCCTCTCTGGTTGGCTCCATAGAGAAGTGTCCAGAGAACTTCCCCAGGGCACAGATGTATGCATATAGGCTAAGCAAGGTACTGCTGGACAACAGGCCTACACAAGATTCAAATACAGATAAATACATTTTAAATTAGACACTAAAATTCCTAAAGAATTTCCAATGTGTAGAAGCTCAAAGTATTGGCTATGTGGTCACTAGTGGCATTACATATGAATTGAGTTGTGACATCATCCGTCCTTTTCACAAGAACATCCCCAAAAGTTGGATACATCCCCACATCTTCTTATGTAGTTAAATGTTTTACAATTTGAATGGAGATGCTCTATTCAAGTCTTAGAGCTACTTTGACAAGTTGACTTATTTGACTGGGAACTCAGAAGCTCCCGGTCACAAGTTTGACCGTCGACGTCAATGTAATCCAAACAATCCACATCATTTAACATCAAACATTGGTCACAATATTATTGTAAAACCATCACTCCATGCTTCAAAGATAAGCAATTTACTTTCCCTGCTTTGGTAACGCCATAAAAGCTGTATGAATGAAAAGTACTGATACCGCTTATCCAGCGCCATTGGCTACATTACAATGATTTAGTGGATTGGTGAACATAATGCAAATAGACACACTTGTGTAACAATGTGTATTTTTAACCACACACACACACACACACACACACACACACACACACACACACACACACACAGTGTGCCAATATTTCAAAGGATGGAAGTCGTGTGTAGAAATAAACCTTAAAAAGTTGATTTGAGAAAGCTTTTAATTGATAATAGAAACAAAGTTAATTACAGTTTGTGGTGCCGCCGTGCTGATCTGATGTCACAGAGCAAATTTCAGCAAACCCAGGGTGAGAACATTTTGAGTTGTGTCTTAATTTAAGGCCCCTTACAATAAATACACTTTGAATACGCAGAGCTTGCAAGTTCCAACAGGGAATTGAATGCCACATCAGACGTGTGATGTGCTGTGTGTGTTACACCTGGTTCTCCAGCCAGCTGGCATGTCACAGACTCTGTTTGTTGCCCTTTATCGTGCATAAAATGTCCGAAATCTGAATTTGACCGTCCATTTTATTTCATTGAAATATAATCTATCATGGAAAAGGCTGTTTGAAAATGACAAATAAATAAATAAATAAATAAACAACAGCCTCCAAAAGTATCTTGATGTGTATTTGTTTTCACCTTTCCAATTAGAAATGAAAATATGATGAAAAGGTGATCTAAAGATAGATATTGGAATAAAAAAAAATGCACCCCTTCTGCGATCTCATAGAGTTTAGATATTGTAAAACTGTCAGCCTGTGACTTAGACTGAGTAAATATGATCTGACTCTCATTAAAACATCTGAATTGACAGAATGATCTCCAGAAAAACAACAATAAATTACTCCTGATTAACCAAGTCTCTTTTTGAAGGAGCACATCTGTCATATCCATAATCCAAGTAAACACTGACCAGCTGAATAAGGCTATTGAATTACTTTTCTTTGAGACAAAGCTCTTGTTATTTTCATGTCGGTTACTAGGCGGCACTGAACATGCTGACTCGCTGTCTCGCCGAGGACTTCAAAAAATACAACGTACTGGTCACAGCGATCCACCCAGGCTGGGTTCAAACTGAAATGGGAGGAAATGAGGTGAGGATGTATTGGAAGGAGGAGGAGGAGGGAGGGAAAGATTTGGGTGCTGCTAGGAGGTCAAGTGTCTTTATGTTTGTGAAAGCAGGGGGTGACAAGGATAGGTAGGGGTTTTTGTTTTCAAGTTTTTTGGGGTTTTTTTTCAAATTTAGTGGATTTTCCCTCAAAAAATAGAAACAAGTATAAAGATCATGTTGGCAAAACATGTTTAACACAGCATTTTGCTGTAAGCCAGGAACTGTAACCAAAATGAAACCGATGTTAAAGAAGAAAAAAAAACATTCTTAAAAGTCAATTCTTCAAGTTTATGATGTAATTGTAAGTTTATTTGTCATTTCATTTCTGTTTTTGTTGTGATTATTGTCCTCCAGGCTCCTCTGCCCAAGCAGGAGAGCGTGCAGGGCATGCTTCAGGTGATGTCATGGCTCAGCAATAAAGACAGTGGCACCCTGCTGGACTGGCAAGGCAACAGCATCCCCTGGTAACCGTGCTATGCTAACGTGCTAACTTGCTAACGACGGTCTTGTAGGCTGATGACTGACATTGTTAGGATCCACAAGTGTTACACAAGTCCATGAGGAATTATATGAATGGTATTCCGTAATTTGCTGTCTTTTTTCTCTCTTTCTATTAAGCCCAGGGAGAAAATGAATATGGAGAAAAGTCTGCCATTTAACGTATCTTTGAGCTCTGTAACCCACGCGTGGTGATTCTGAACAGTTCCTTGTATAATTGCTTATCAATTTACTCAATGTCTACTAAAGTGTATTCTACTAAATAACCGGTGTGGCTCATTCATATGTTGTATCACCTGTGACTCTTCAGTGAGGGTTACTGTTTTCTTCAGCTAAGTGACTTAGCTAGTGTTATGAATCACTCGACCTTCTGTCTCTGCGTCCTTCCCCAGATGTCTCATCGACAAGCCTCTTGGCTTGCGCCCTAGCTAACACAACATATATGCTGTCATCGTTAGCAATGGGTGTGAGGAGATCAAGCTGGATCTGGCACAAAGACTAATGTCAATACCTTTTGTAGTGGACTTGGCAAACACCTATCACTTGTTTTTTTTTTTTAAATTTGCCTGCCAAAAGTTGCTAATTTTGCCAGACAGATTGTTCATAGAATGAAAAAATATTGTCAAAAGCAGAAGGATGACCACACATGCCCACATACAAATTGGAGCATAAATCTAGCCCTTTAGACCAGTCAGCCAAGCTACTAGGAGGAAACTGCTTCTTTTACCATTGCCAAAGACTTTCAAATCAAGTCCTCTCGATCACAACTGCAATCAAGCGTGTTTCATGTAGGGCTGCAATTTCAGGTGCTCTACTCTGTAGAAGCCCTGTGTGGGCCAAAAATGCTAATGGGTGCAGCAGCCGAACGAGATGTAATCCCATAGGCCGCAGCATGTGATTACTTAAACTGACAGTTTAGCAGAGTTCAACATAAGATTTAAGGGACTCTGCCCAATGAGAAAAATTTTAACTGTAGCAGAGGATGGTTTCGATCCATCGACCTCTGGGTTATGGGCCCAGCACGCTTCCGCTGCGCCACTCTGCTCATGTCAATTAGGGTGGTGCTTTAACACAAACTTGTCTTATTCATTAGGTGGCCAGGAATATTGTCATAAATTCTTCATTTGTATTTAGCAACCAGTCAAAGAATCTGTTCCTTTAAATTCTCAGCCTACAGTTATACAGTAACATGGCTAATGTAGCTCATCTTATCTATTGGTTTGTGTTATGCATTTTCATCTTTTTTTGCATTAACTTTCCATTGTCTCCCTTACTGGATTGTAGATTCTTGTCAATAAGAAAATCCTGACTGTAGCAGAGGATGGTTTCGATCCATCGACCTCTGGGTTATGGGCCCAGCACGCTTCCGCTGCGCCACTCTGCTCGTAGTTACAACACTTGCTTTATTCATTAGCCAGACAGCTGTATGCTGTTACTGCCTGGACCTAAAGAGGGGGCCAGCAACTAGTCTGCTAAAGATGAGCAACTGAAAGTTAATGTGGAACTTAATCAATTATGACCCGCTCCCAATCACAACAGTTAAGTGCATCTAGCATGAGTAGTGTGATCTTATTTTAAATGATCTATTTCTCCATAACAACCCTGTGTTGGCCTGAGATGAAAAGGGCTCAGCTGACAACTGCATACATGGAAGATGGAATACCTTTGCCAACTTTAGTTATAAGAGATGTCATTAGCTTTGCCATCTGTAGCAGGGGATGGTTTCAATGACTTGACCTCTGGACCCAGCACACTTCTGCTGTGCTATTCAGATTATAACTGAATAATACAGGCCTCAACCACACAATCCTGGGTTTAAGAGGCCCTTGCCTTATCCGATAGGCCACTAGTGCCGGGCTGTTGCCAGCCTGGACTTAAAGAACTACTGCTGGCAACATGTGTCCTGAGGACAATATGTTAAAGGTCAGTGTTTACCCTGAAACAAGACCTTAAATTGATCTGATCCTGGAGCACTTATGAGGTAGAATGTGTGAATACCTCTACTGTTATTTAAGTTAAGGGCTACATCTAGTGAACCTCCACATATAATTTAACTAATTTCATGACATGACATCCACTGAACATCAATATTTGGAGAAGCTGAGCTTCCTCTTTCTCCCACATAATTTGCATGATAATTAAAGGGGATACAGTTAAATGGGACCTAACCTATTCTGTGCAAGAAGACTGAAAAGTTCCATTAATTCTTCTTCCATCCATCCATTATCTGAAGCGCTTATCCTGCTCTCAGGGTCGCGGGGATAATGTTTTTGACAATCAAATAATCTATACCTTTAAGTCTTCATCCTACAATTTAGGAAAACAAAATAACTAATGTGTCAGATATACAGTAGCATGATTAATGTTAACTAGATCAAGCAATTGTATTCATGTGGATCTATCTATCTATCTATCTATCTCCTTCTCTCTGTCTGTTGGTTCGTTTGTTTCTGTAATTTTTTTATTATTTATTTTCTCTCTCTCTGAATGATGCCTTTTTGTTTCTCTTCTGTATATGCAATTGGTGTGATGTACGTCTCCCTTGTGTGCACATGCAGTCTGTCCTCCTCCCAGGTTGCCATGGTGATGGTGGTCGCCACCTGGACACTGCTTGGCATCCTCCTCATCACATTTTCTGTTTATAAATCTTATAAATCCATATAATTTTGTTATCCTGTTTCAATGTTATATCCTTCTCTCTCTCAATGTGTGACTATTGGTTTTTTCTTCTTCTTATCTTCCATGTATGGGAATGGTGTGATGTGAGTCTCCCCTGTCTGTGTGAGCATGCGTAGTCTGTCCTCCTGTCAGGTCTACATGGTGATGGTGGTGGCATGGCTGAGGTCCTGGGCTGTTCTGGTGGTATCTGGACACTACTTGGCAACCTCCTCATCACATTCTTCATATATTTTATACATCCATTATAATTCTGTTATCCTCTTTCAGTGCTGAATTCTGTAAATTATGTTTTATTCTGTACACAAAATATCCATTGCACATTGTCTGTCTTGGGAGAGAAATCTCTCCTCTGTTGCTCTCCCTGAGGTTTCTCCCTACTTTTACTCCATTAAAGGGTGTTTTTAGGGAGTTGTTCCTTATCCAATGTGAAGGTCTAAGAACAGGATGTTGTGTTGCTGTAAAGTCCACTGAGGCAAAATTTTAATTTGTGATAATGGGCTATACAAATAAAATTGACTTGATGACTTCTTTTTGTTTTTGCATAAAATTTCCCTTCCTGGATTGTGGCCTTGTGGTGGCATAAAGGCTTGCAAGGTGTAAATGGTCCCCAGTGCTATGTGGTCAGGAGCATTATGCTCCTAGTATGGTCTTCCATGGCAGAAAGGTCTGGAATGAGGACCCAGACAGACATAATGTCTAAGAAAATGGTAGATAAGAAGAACAAGTTTCCACCATCCAAAAGAGGCCAACTCCTGGAGTCAGGTCTGAGGGTGGATCTGCAGGTGAGTCCTGGTGGCCAGTCGGCTCATATAAACTAGCTGGCCTTCATCGTGTCAACTCATATTTCACCATTTTTAGAGCTGGTCTGTGTTCACATGCCCCTACTGTTTACCAGGGCTGCTTTCAAGTCTTTTTTTAACAATGCTTAAGTTAAGTCTCAAGTGTTACATAGCAGGTCTCCGGTCCACAGCTCTGCTGATTAAAACCTGAAATCACCGAAGGTGATGGAAAATATTTTATGTTTAAATGATCTTGAGGTGTCCTATTTAAATGATATAAACTAGTTTAATGTGACTTTTTCCACATCTAATCAGGACTTTCTCTGGTGTTGGGATTGGCTTAATAACAGGTGAATTGGCATGATGACACTCTAGTATGCATGAAGTCTTAGATGCTCATCATTACACGGTTTGACTCTAGCCAATACATCCACATTAATGCAGATGATAGAGCCCACGCTATCAACATTTAACATCACCACAGCCAAGCCTGCATACACTCCCACACTAGGACCTGTACTTACTTATATATTCAGAGAAATACCTAAACAACAATGTGCTTTTCTGCTGGCGGAATAACGCAAATGAATGGAAATGCTAACAGTCTCTTCGATAAAATTTCCATCGGGTTTTATACAAGTTATTTTCTATTCAAGTCAGGTCACTTCTTGTCATTCTCATCTTAGTTGAGAAGGAGAGCAGATATGTGGTGTCGCTGCTTAATCTGCCATCAAGGCATCATAATTACCATCTAAAACTCTTCTTATGATGTAGGAGAAACACATTCGTAAGGGACACAGTGAACGCATTGTGCACTTCACATGACCAATGACTGGACCATAATTACTGGGCCATCACAAAGGCTGAGAGACGTACATATTTGGTTTCATAGTACGACTGGAAATGTTGCTGAGATTATTCACAATGGCCAATCCATTAATAGATAAAAGCCAAATCAAAGAAAGGAAACACTTTCGTGAATGAAAGCTGCATACTATAATGAATGTAAGAGTAGTCCCTATATCAATACTATTCGTTAATATCCCCTTACAGAGGTGTAGACATGCAAACCCTATGGGCCAATTTTGGCTATCCTGGCTTGAAAAAGATCGCAGTGAATTTGAGACAAAACTTTATCTGTGCCTAGCAGTACCTGTTTCTCAACATTGATGCTCCTGAAACAGGTTTGTGATGCAAGGAAAAGGAGATCAGAAATTGAAACAGGTGAGTGCAAATTCAATCTAAGCAAAGGTGTTAGTAAGTAGTATAATCACAGTATTCCAACACTGTCACAGAGACAACTATTATGGCTGGTTTGCAGAGCAACAAAAAACTGTTACTATCCCATAGAAACACACTTTAGTGACATGCAATGCAGAGAACATACACTGTGTCCAGGTACATTTATGGCAAACAGAAAAAAGGATTTCACTGGACCAAGTACTTATTTTCCCTGAAGAAGGGATGTAGCAGCTCTGGTAGGGCAGGAGGTGGATTATCCTGTCATGGTTTAGGTTCACTGAACCCCTCAGATGGCAAAGTAAAAATGCCAAAAAAATACATTTGATTGCATTCATCCTACGGAGAGACGTCTTCTATCACGACGCAGGTGGAGGATAATTTCCTCTGGTCTGGATAATGAGCACGAAAAGACAGCAAATCATATACCAAGCGCTGTAATTAATGACTTAAGATAGTGGAGCGATGCCTCAAAATATTTTCTGTCATCAGGACAGGAAATTATTTTTGCGGATGCGCGGTCTCTCAGTTCTGACTTTCAAGCATTTGTCAAACATATATCGAACAGAGGGTATGAGGATTGAAGGTGATGTACATCGTCATCTGCTGTGTGAACATAAATCCCACTGAGACTGCAAATAAACTGGGCTTGGCTCTGAGCTGTGATATAAAGTTATGCTGGCCCAGCACCCTGTCCTGTACACGTCTTTTGGAATTTACGGGTGTTTTCCCAATTTTGACAGTTACTTACACCTATATAGATTCTTCCGCTAGGATCAGCAAAATTCGTTGACTGGTTAGCACGGTCGCCCATGTTACAGGGAACTCAGGTTCGATTCCGCGCTACATTTGGTGGCAGCGGTGGGATGCATATGCACTTAAAGGCGTGAGGGAGCTGATATGCTGAAGTGCGAGGATGCACTTCCCAAAGGAGAGGTAGTGTAACAATGTACGGTCATGGTGTGTAGACTCGCTAGCCGAAGGGCTAGCGAGTCTACACGTCTGTGGGGATTATTGACTGGTCAAACAACACTGGCTAAACAAGTTCTCAAAACTAAAACTTTGCCCCACGCCAACGTCCTGAATCAGCACTTGACATCAACGTCCAGTCCTTCATTCTTCATCCTGATTTACAAAGACCCAGATGGTTAGAGCTTCAAGGTAAAGAAGAAAAGCAGATTTATTTTCATCTCATCCAGATCGAGCCTTTGACACATCATCTCTCCAGGTCTCATACAAAGGAGCATAGCCCTAATTTTCAGAAAAGCAATTTAGCACCGAGATTTAACTTTTAGTGTCTTCTATACAGCCATTCTGAACAGCCATACTGGGATTATGGGCCACTGTTTAGAGCAAACAAATGTAACAGCCATAGTGGATCACATCAGTGTGAATGATAGAAACAGCAAACAGGAGGAAATATTAGGAAGAAATACACTAGCAAAATTTTGTATGTAGTTCGTCAATTTTACAAAAAGTTATGACCAGTAGTATCTTTCATTATACCTTTTGTGCCTTATAGCCAACTATGCTTTTAGTCCCATTTGTCCACATCCTTATCTTTGCAATTTCATTTTTATTCTTGATCGACTTCAGGTTTTCTATAAATCATATCCAGGCTATATCAATATATCAATATGACGTTTCTTGTTTGTCTTGTCTTGGTCTGACTTGCCTCAGGAGTAAAAGAGCATAGAGGTACTTCAGCATACATATATACATATTAACTGTAATTTAGACATCCGTATCATGATAACAGTGATAGCGTTGAGAATCAGAACCATAATTATACAGTATAGAAATAATTACAGTGATGATGATGGATACTCTCTAAAAACTACACACATACATACATACATATACGTATACGTATATATATGTGTGTACATATATACGTGTATAATACATACATATACACATATATACGTGTATATATACATATATACGTATACATAATCATTTGTTTATATAATGTAAATTCATTTGTCATTTGTTTTTTTCTCTAATTTTTTCTGGCTAAATAGGTAACTTAAATATTTACAATGATTATTTTACAACCGTTGACACAGCCCATTGAAAACATTGCTTCATGTATTTGTAGAATAAAAAGCCAACTGGGGAAAAGGGAAGGAGGGATGGAGAGAAGAATAGTCCCAGTGAATACAGAGATAGATAGGATCTGGAGAAGGGAGCAGGGGAAGAATTGAGGTCAGTGTCCCAGTCCCAAAGTTATCAGTTCACACCCATATACAGGGTCACAAACCCCTTGTTTCAGGGGCATACAGGGTTTTCCAATTTATACTCCAGGAGTGTAAACTAAAACCAAACCAAACCCCATGCTGAATATCCAACCTCCCATTTAATGAGTGTACACAGCTTTCCAAGGATATAAAGAGTTTACAAATCCTGCTCTCTGTGGATGAACAGCATCTCCAGTCCTATGATCAAAAGGTCTACGGTGCCCCATGCTATAGGGGCACCATCATCTCTGTCTCTATTTGGTTTGTCTTGCTGTATGCACAGTACACCCACCCACACCCACACCCACACACACACACACCCACACCCACCCACACACACACACACACACACACAGGGTCTCCATGTCCGTACCCAAGGGGCTTGCTGCATCAGTCTTCAACTCCCTCTCCTCTCTGCTCCTCTTTACATAGCTACAAGTTGTCCCAGAACTGTTTTGAACTGTTGTGTGCACCCTGCCAGCTCTTTCACTTTCTCTGTCATCTCTCGAGCTGCTCCATGCGAGGGATACTGAAGTGCTGCTGTCTTTGTACTGATAACAATATCTTTCAGTTTGTCACAGAGGGCGTTACTTGTCTGTGCCACCCGTGCCCGTACTTCAGGTGACTTGGCCTGGCGTGAGAGGGTGTCACCAATAAACACGAGCTTGTGAGCGCTGAGTATGACAAACTTGCTGTGAGCCACAAAGATTTTTGGTGGCTGGTTTGAGTTCACAGCAGTGAAGAAGGCGTCAATGGCATTTGTCACAGTGGTTACGTTCTGCTCACACTGCTCCTGGTAGAAGAGAAGTAGCTGGCGGTCACCGTAGCACAGCTTGGAACAGGAACCTCCAGAGCTGTTTCGGGCCAGGTGATTTGCGAGAGGGTGATGTGGGGACGGGACCCAGCCCGACATGTCATTGTTGATTGGCCGGCTGACTTCCTGCTCCAACCGCTCAAACTGTTTAATCTTGAGAGAGAGAGAGAGAGAGAGAGGAGAGGAGTGAGCCAGGGGATTAATTAACTCCTGCTCCTCAATGTTCTTTGTGTCACACACACACACACACACACACACACCTGTTGCTGTTCCAGTTGTGTCTTGTTGAGTCTGATAATGTTGCCTTTCTCCAGTAGCTGCCTTTGGTTCTTCTCAAATTCTTCCTTTCCCTAGAAGAGACGAATTAGAGTTACAGCATGCTTACTTCGGTCCTTACCAGGTTCAAAAGACATCTGTTTGATTTCTAATATTCTAATATCAGGGGATTCTTTTGGCCATCATAATGATTTTAAGATTTCCTGTTCAATTAAAAAAGGGGTCTTTAATGTGTTTAGGAAATCACATTGATTTGACAAATTCCAAACAAACAGTATCTCCTGGCTGGAGTGAGTTTTAAAGTGGTCATGGCTGTGTGGCTATCTTGGGTTGAAAAGCCATCACTCCCTTTCAACAAATGGACTGAAATATGCTGACATTGTTTGCATTCATATGATTTGAAAAAACTAAATTGGGAGTGAAGCTGAAGTGGAGTGGAATGGATTACAATTTGGCTGAATGAAAGCTCAAGTCTCTCGCCAAGATTGCTTTTGCTGTGAAACGGTTCCAGCTCGGTAGTCCCCCTTATAAAGCAGTTCTCCATTCAGCCAGCAGGGGTAAGTATAAGTCCTTTCTGAGAAACCAACTACATGTTTGTACCACAGAGTCCCTGTTTTATCTGGTTCTTAGACTGATCTCAGTCCAAAGAACCCTTGGAAGGCAGCAAAAAAAGTTATTTTCATTTATAGTGGTTTCAATAAAAGAAGGCAGCAAACATCTGAGTAAATCTAAGGGTGGTGGAAGTACTTAAGTTCTTTGTAAAATACAAATACGGCTGGTTTTCTGAATCCATTAAAGAACACTGAATACGTTCTTCCCCGTAGAGAGGCTTTTGTATTTCATCCATTTTGATGTTCATGGTGATAATGAACAAGTAAACTTGGTTTTATGTTTTCCTGGCACATTATAAAGAAGTGTAGAAGAATAGGAGTGTCCAATGCTTTGAAAGTAGACTTGGACAAGCCACACAAATGTATACTTTATTACAAATATTTTCAAACAATATTTTTTGATTTGGGTAAGAGAACATAGTTCAAGGATTCCATGAAAGTTATTCGAATGGCAAATTTCAGTCGGGAGATCCTGACAAAATCAAATCGAAAGATTTGCAAAAATGCGAAAAATTAGTTTTATGTGCACTCAGTACTGATGAGTAATGTAGTCAATTGAAGTAATAAAATGCTATGTACGATATTGATGAAGAAATCGATGTTCTCCTGCTCAGTCTTTCCCACAGTGTCTACAAATAACAGAATGCATTGCGCAAAAACATCCGTATCATCATCCATAAAATCCTCTGCGGTAGTGTTGTGTGAGGCTAATGTAGCTTAGTCAAGAGAATGAGGATGTGTTTTTGAACAGCATACTTAGGGTATTACAAACCCCGCTAGGCTGTTTTTCCAGCCACCAACTGACATCACAATACATCACTTGGTGGCTGGGAACAAACTTGGTTTCACTGCCATCTAAGAGATACAGAAACGACTGGGAACAAGTTGCAGGTGTTTTTCATGTGCTATCCCTGTTGCAGACAGACAGAGATATGGTTTAAAATCAGTGAATTTTCCCTTTAGGAAAAGAAAAGGAAAATTATAGGCCCATATCAAACCTCTCGTTTCTAATTAAAATAATTGAAAAAGCCGTTTTTTAGCAGCTGAACAACTTCTTGGCTCTAAGCAACTGTTTTGATGTCTTCCAGTCAGGATTTTGACCACACCACAGCACTGAGACTGTTCTTGTTAAGGTCTTTAATGACATCTGCTTGAACACAGACAGTGGCAGAATCTCAGTCCTGGTATTACTGGATCTCAGTGCTGCATTTGACACAATCAACCACAACATATTACTAGACCGACTGGAAAACTGGGTGGGACTTTCTGGCACAGGAACTAAATGGTTTGAATCCTACTAAAAGGACAGGGACTACTTTGTGTCTATATGTAATTACAAATCTGAGTGGACAAAAAGGACATGTGGAGTTCCCCAAGGCGCCATTCTGGGGCCACTTCTTTTTAACATCTATATGCTCTCACTAATTCAGATTATGGAAAACAACAAAATATGTAACCATAATTATGCAGACGACACACATATTTACATAAACATATCCCCAGGGAACTATAATCCCATACAAGCTCTGAGTAAGTTCACTGAAAAAAAATCAATGATTGGATGTCTCAGAATTTTCTTCAATTAAACAAAGCTAAAACTGAAGTAATTGTTTTTGGAGCCAAGGAAGAATGATTAAAAGTCAGCGCTCAGCTACAATCAGTAATGTTAAAAACCACAAACTAAGCCAGAAATCTTGGTGTAGTCATGGACTCAGACCTGAATTTTAATATCCACATTAAGATAATTACAAAGTCAGCTTATTATCATCTGAAGAATATATCAAGAATTAAAGGATTTATGTCTCAGCAGGATTTGGAAAAACTTATCCATGTATTTCTCTTCAGTTGACTCGACTACTGCAATGATGTCTTTAAAGGTCTTTCAAAAAAACTGATCAAACAGCTGCAGCTGTTACAGAACGCTGCTGCTCTAGTCCTTACTAAGATCAAAAAAGTGGATCACATCACTCCAGTTCTGAGGTCTTTACACTGGCTCCCTGTTCATCAAAGAATTGAATTTAAAATACTGCTCTTGGTTTATAAAGCAGTGAATTTTTTAGGGCCAAAATACATTTCTGATCTTCTGCTATGCTATGAACCATCCAGACCTCTCAGATCATCTGGGACAGCTCTGCTTTCTTTCCCAAAGGTCAAAACTAAACATGGGGAGGGACCTTTCAGTTTTTATGCACCACATATCTGGAACAAACTCCCAGAAAACTGCAGGTCTGCTACAACTCCCAGTTCTTTTAAATCAAGGCTGGAGACTTTCCTGTTTGCCACTGCCTTTATTAAATCAAATGTGAAGCTTTTGATTATCATCTTACACTGTACTGTAACGTTTACTCTATGTTTATATTTGTTTTTAAATGTATTTTTATTGCGTTATGTTGCTTTTACATTTTGTCTTTATGCCTTTTCTGTTTTATATAAAGAACTTTGAATTGCCTTGTTGCTGAAATGTGCTATACAAATAAATTTGCCTTGCCTTGCCTTCCAAGACAAAATCAAACCTGTTTGATTTTCTCTCAGGTCTCCGGGGTGGGCTCTTATGTCCATGACGATCAACAGCCAATGAGCTCTCCGGTTAAAGTCAGAGGTGCTTTGCTCTCACTACAAATACTGCAGTGCAGCAAACCTCAATGGCGGCTGAAAAAGCACTACCTACAAACCGAGTAATGGGGACTTTGGCACATATGATGACACAAAATGCAGCCAGGTCAACAAGTACTCGTGTGTTCTCAATTATTTATTTTGTATATCAGAATATTCCCTTCTTATTTTGAAGTGCTGCATGTTGATTGGCTACATGAAATAGGTGACCTTGTGGTATTTCTCAAAGTGCATTACAAGATTTGGATTCATTGTGAAGCCTTTCAAGGAGTCTTGTAATCTGTCAACACCCAGCAATTTCCAGTTGTTAAATGTGACACCTTCTAGGACAGAAAGACGAGCAAGTTGCAGCCCTGAAGTATGACATATTCTCAAACTAGAAATCATGTCAAGTCATGTCATGTGTAAAAGCATCTGAAGAGCAACTGCATCAATAGATGCATGGTTTTCACCCTGAAAACAAGGCATCTGAGAGCATCAGAAAGCTGGGCAACTAGAAATAGATGCCTGTTACACATACACTTACCCACATACAAGTAGCTACACTACCACCAGCAAGCTAATTTTTACAGCCTTGTTTCGGTGATGTTCCATGTTGAAATTTCATATGGTTTCTGATGACAAAATGTGATGATGTTATCTAGTCTGTATTTCACCTGAGGGATGTGTGTACAGAGGGGAGGGTAAATAAGAAATATGACAATTAGGAACAGTTTACTGGAACTAGGGATCATAGTGCTCTGGTCATTGTGGGGCAGTCTGATCCTAATTGTTTTGAGCATGGGTAGAATCAATTTCTCTAGCATACAAACCACTTGTTTTGGTGGCTGACTCTGTACTTAGCTTTGTCTTGACACAAGCTGCACATTCAAAATGACTGTGCAAAATGACTGTTTATGTGTGCGTGTAATCCCCACAATGATGGCCATAAGAATTTGTCACTTAATACATTTATGTGGATGTACCTGTAAATGAACATAGTCATAGTCTTCCATCCATCCTTCCTCTGTAGTCTCATATGGCCTGTCCAGCCCCTCTTCTTCCTCTGCTGCTGCAAATTTAGGTGGCGACGGGAGGGGTCGTGACTGAATATTCACTTTCTCTCCTCCCTGATAGGCCACACTCCCACTACCAGATCCTGTCATGTGACCGCTGGTCTCCACTGGAATTGGTGGGAGGGGCAGTGTCTGTTGCTGTCGATTGGTCCGTTTGAAAAGCAGTGAGGCATTCCCGTGGAGGAAGGAGGCAAGCTGCTTGGCATCATCAGGAACACCCCTTGCTGTCATGATCAGTCGATCTAAGTCATCTCCTCCTGGTGGTGGTGTTGCGAGAGCTGTGGGTGACCAAGCAATAGCATCCAAACTCTGACTGTGTTGGACAAGACTTTGAAAAACCTCCTCCATCTTTCCCACCTGCCGCCCAAGTTTTGACTGCAATGAACGATCAGTCGCTTGGGCGGCATTTGCTACTGCACCACGGGCAAATTCCAGGAAGTCACGTACTGCAGCTCGCACCCGATCAGCGGCCTGGCGAATAGCAGGGAGGTTTCCTTCCATGTGGGCAGGACTCCGCCAGTTGCCTGTGATGAATGACATTAGAAGGGAGACGTTTGATTCAACAGCTTGCTGGAGACGAGACAAACGCTCCATGGCCTGTTCAAGGTCCAAAATAAGGGGTTTCCCAGGAATGGAACCAAGGGAAGGAAGCGAAGAGGAAGGGTCACGAACAGGGACCATGTCTAAGGAGGAAGCAGAGTGGTTGCTACGTGTGCTGCCTGTGCTGGAGGCAGAGAGTCGCTTGAAGGACAGTGTCAGGTCCTCATTGGTGGAGGGTGCATCACGAACGACCTGAAAAATAAACACCTGGGATTTAATACTTAAGATTCTCTTGCTATAAGCATGTTTTCTTATTTTATTTTTTTCTAGCTAAATAAAACATTAATCCTTTTAGTTTGTCAGCTATAGTAATAGCACTGCCCCTCTCATGGCTACAAATGATCTCCTGATAAATGCAGACAATAACCACAGTGCTTGGTGTTGGTCGTATATTAGTCATCACTCAGTATGTTCCATTCTTAACAGATCTAGGGAGTGGATCGCTATCTTCCCTGGACTGAAATCTAAACATTTCCATTTGCGTTGAGGATTTAACAGCCTCACTGTCCTCATTTTGTGGACAGTGTGATTTTTTTTTTATTGGTACCCTTTGATTCACCATTTGTTAGGACCTCTTTTTATTGCACTGCCATCAACAGACATCTAAACCAAGCAATTTCATTAAGTTAGCCAAATCACATGAACGTTTTTAACTTTTTTTAATAGCTCAGACATTTATCAGCTAAAGGGCTATGTTTTTGCTTTCATTTTTAATCTATATGGCAGTTTGTAAATCTGTTTTGGTCAGAGCTCAAGGTTGTTATTGGTAGTGTTTTGTAGTTTTTATTACCACTTTTCTGGATAAACACTGCTGTTTCTTCACCCTTTAACCCAACATATACGCGTTCTAACCTGTGGTGGTACGTCATAGACATAGTCCCCTCCCCTTTCTCCTCCTCTCTCCTCTCTCTCACGGGGGAAGTCATAAACATCCTGGGTCAGGTGACTTCCCGTCCGCAGGCTGGCTGGGATGTCATAGATCTCCTGCGATGCATGGCTAACGCCTCCATCTCGATGGAAAGACTTGTCTGTCAGGATTGGAGGCGGGACATCATATACGTCCTCTGGAATAGGTGGCTCATCGTCATCGTTGTTAAGGTCATTGTGGTGATAGTGGCCTTGGATACTGCTGTTGCCAGAGGGACCAGGGGTTTGGGTTTTCAGTTTGGTGAAGTGGGGAGGGACGTCATAGGTCTCTTCTCTGATTGACTGAGTGTCAGGAACATCCTTACTGACAGATGGGGGGAAATCATACACCTGGATGGATGGATAGATAGATAGACAGAGAGAGAGGAAAACAGAATGAGAGAGAGTGAGAGAATTGACTGGGCTTTAATTTTACAGTGGAAAAAATAAACCCACATTAGAATACATCACTTTTTTTTGTGGATTCACCCCCCCCTCCCCTTTTTCTCCCAATTGTAGCTGGCAAATTACCCCACTCTTCCAAACTGCCCCAGTCGCAGCTCCACACCCACATCCGGGGAGGGCTGCAGACTACCACATGCCTCCTCTGATACACGTGGAGTCGCCAGCCGCTTCTTTTCACCTGACAGTGAGGAGTTTTACCAGGGGGACGTAGCGCGTAGGAGGATCCCGCTATTCCCCCCAGTTCCCCCTCCCCCCCGAACAGGCACCCCGACCAATCAGAGGAGGCACTAGTGCAGCAACCAGGACACATACCCACATTCCACCTGCAGACACGGCCAATTGTGTCTGTAGGGATGCCCAACCAAGTTGGAGGTAAAACGGGGATTCAAACTGGTGATCCCCGTGTTGGTAGGCAACAGAATAGACTACCACACCATCACTTTTATCAAAACATTCAGATATATGACATGCTGTAACTCAAACACTCAAACACACACACAGACACACACATACATACACATACACACAGACACGCACACACACAACAGCTATACCGTTTGCTGTGATACTAGCGTGTTCTTGTCTGTGCTGGGTGGGGTATCATATATATCCTGACCACTGGCAGGCCCCTTCACTACCATGGGGGGAGTGTCATAGACCTAGAATACAAAGAGAGGGGGAGAGATGGAGAGACAGGAGATACAGTCAAAAACGAATGCAAGGAGGACCTATGTGATAGAGAATAGCACAATCAATACACAACACTGTGAACACACACACACCCCACAGGCCATCCATCACATTTATATCCACATCATTCATAATAAGCCTCAATCTGACACACACAATGACAAAATGGATCAGTGTGGACATTATCACACAGACACACCTGGCACAAGACAATAAAATAATGTCTCATTTTGACACACACACACACACACACACACACACACACACACACACACACACACACACACACACACACACACACACAATGGAGCAGTAATTAAATTATTCTTCAGATGGTTTGATGCACAAAATCACAACCAATTGTTAAAACGAGGGAGAGGGAAGGGTGGGAGGAGAAATAAAGAAAAAGGGAGCGAGAGAGATTAGGAGGGAGCGAGAGGAAAGGAGGTGGAAGAGGTAGGATCGAGTGAAGAAAAGGGAAGGCAGCACAAAAAAAAGGAAAAGGATGGTGCAGGGACAGGAGGGAGGGTGGTGGTAAAAGAGAAATAACAGCAGGGAGTGAGACAGGTGGAGAGAGGGAACGGGGAAGAGGAAAAAAACGCCGATGCATTGAGACCTAGTGATAAGAGATGACAATCAGCGTTTTTAATTTGTTGTCACTTGTCAAACATCAACCCGCTTTAAAGCTACAATCCTAAAGATTTACATGCAAACAAATGTCCTTTTGATAATCCACAAACATCCAAGTCATGAACGGTGGCTAAGACTTTCCCCTGGTTCAGCCCACATAGCAGAAGAATAGGGTAGCTAGCGGCAAGTCTGAAGGAGAAACAAAGATGTTGTGGCTAACAAGCAGATATGGTAGGGTTCGATACAGGAACTAGCCTAAAACATCAATACCTAAAACTCTGGTTCAACCATGTTTTTTGTTGAGCGGTGGGGAAGATATTGACTTAGGTACACAGATGATTTTGTTTCATTGAACAGTTTCTGGAGATTTTGAGTGGTTAAACCCCAATGCGGTCATTACCAGTCTCACTATAGATGTCAGTAAGTAAAACAAGGGTTTTCCATTTATGAATGGGTCTGACAGCGGCGTCCTACGTGCAGACATGAGCATTAAGGATTCGCTTTGGAAATGCCACGTTGTTATCTGGGCGCCGTTGGGACCGTATGAACAAATGCACATGTGAATAAGGCAAATATTTACTCCTGTGATAGGTTGGATTAACTTTGCTGTGGAGTCAAATTACACGGCCCAGGTGACGGGAGCAGCCAACACGAGAGCCGAGCCAGCCGCCTGAGTCCTGTGATGCAACTGGCCTCAGAGCAAATATGAAGGAATAAAAAACGATGCAACTCATGGAGATGAAGTCAGACTATGATGTAAAATGAAGAAAAATGTGGGAGGGGGCAAGAGAAAAGGTGATCAAGGGAAAAGGGAAAAGAGAAAAGAACAAAGATGATGCTTTGCCCATTTGGCCAATGCAGTGGTAAGCCCCTATCTGAATAAATCCATCCACCATCCATCCATTATCCAAACCACTTACCCTACTCTCAGGATTGCGGGGATGCTGGAGCCTATCCCAGTAGTCATTGGGGGCAAGCAGGGAAACACCCTGGACAGGCCGCTAGTCCATCACAGGGCCGACACACACACACATTCACACCTAGCGACAATTTAGTATGGCCAATTCACCTGACCTACACGTCTTTGGACTGTGGGAGGAAACCGGAGCACCGAGAGGAAACCCACACAGACACGGGGAGAACATGCAAACTCCACACAGAGGACGACCCGGGATGACCCCCAAGGTCGGAGAACCGTGGGGTTTGAACCCAGGACCTTCTTGCTGTGAGGCGACCGTGTTAACCACTGCGCCACTGTGCCGCCTATCTGAATAAATACATGTTTTAAATCAACAAAATCATATTTAGGCCCAGTCGCAGTATGAGACACATGTTAATGGCAGATCTAAAGGAGGCCAGAGAGTTGTGAGGAGTGGACGTTGAATATACAAAGCAAGAAAAAGCACTAATCATAAAAGCATCCAATTTCTTCAGGAAAATTAACAATTCATTGCTGCTATGACAGTTTTCAGACACGGCTCTGACGGGCCTTAAAGATCATTGCAGACACACTTAATGCCCGCAGCACGAGACAGCAACACCTAGCAAAGTGTGTATCTGGCAGCACCTCATCAAGACCCATTAATGTGTTGGCAAGATGGATGAATGGAAAGACTTACCAGAGTCATTAATTTCCCTCAGGCCTCTGCTTTTTATTCCCTATTTCTACCAGCTAGATTTATGGAAAAGCTTAACCGGCTGTAAGGGTGGACCTGTTAACTACAATACATGCAACAAAGGTCAGTTTACTTTGGAATTTGACAGCTATTGCTCACAAACAATTACTCACCTTTTTTATTGAATCTATTTTGCTGTTGTGTTTTACGACCTATCAGTATCATGTGTCTAAAATATGGCAAATTAATGAAAAAGCATTCATTTACAATTTTGCTAGCTGGGCTGTGGAAAATCACTAAGGGCTAGTAAATCTCTGACCTCATGGCCAAACCAGGCAAGTGAAAGGAAATCCTTTATGCTAGAACCTGCAATTTGGCAATTTTTGACATTCAGTGAATAGTTTTCTTACATATTTACATTAAATCTGGATTGTTTTAGAAAATCACCACCAACATGGCCCACATGGTTTGGAAAAAAACTGTCTGTATCAACAGTATACAGTGTTTTATTATATTACTAGTGTTATTATAATTTGAATTCATATTGAAGTGGCACTCTGAAGGTCAGCATCCTCTCCCTCAAGGGCCTTGACGCTGCTTCTTTCTCACTCATTTCTCTGCTGTTTGTCAGTGGGTTGTCCCATTTTGTGTGGTTATAACCTTTCTTTAACATGCAATTATAGTGTGTGTGTGTGTGTGTGTGTGTGTGTGTGTGTGTGTGTGTGTGTGTGTGTGTGTGTGTGTGTGGTTTTAGCAGCAGCTAATGGCTACAGTGTGAGTGAACGTATACAGGGTCATAGGAACTCAGTGGGCTGGCCCAGGATTGTATGAGAAAGATTCTGCAAACCCCGTCAGTGCTTTCTGCACAGAGGGAGACAGGAAGACTGAGAGGGGCAGAGGACATGAAGCAGAATATTCCCATCACATCAAATATTGATAAGCTGTAGAATAACGATTCTGTGTCTTTCTTTGTGTGTGACTTCATAGAGACAGCGTTCAAATGTGAAGATACAGAAACACCCCTTTCAGACTGAAATGAGACCTGTTTTTTTTTTTTTTACCGGGATTGCCTTTGGTCTAAAAGGTTCCAAATCTTGCAATATTTGTCCTGGGTGTGGCACAGCAATCTTTCTATGTACTGACACAGCATTTGCCTGGAACGGTGTTTGCCTAAAAAGGCCTCATAGTGTCCCAGGGTCCACGTACTTGATTTGTTGTGTTGGATGCTAGGTTAATTAATGCTACATCATGCAAGAAAGAACATTGATGAACATTTTTCACAAACTTAATTAACGCTGGTTAGAGGCTGTTACATTAAACACTCAGCCAATTCAAAAGTGAAGATAAAGACTCCAGACTCACATTGTCGTGCTAAATATTTCTCACTATTCTGTGGCACTGTGGTTGCAGTGTGGAGCTGATGTTATAACAATGCTGTGTAAGTACTGTTTATATACATGATCCTTGATTATTAATATGTTAGCTAATACCAACACATTGTAATGATCTAGTTCACTCAACATGCCCCCCCCCTTTTTTTTCCTCCGCAATTGTATCTGGCCAATTACCCCAATCCTCCGAGCTGTCCCGGTCGCTGCTCCACACCCTTTGCTGATTCAGGGAGGGCTGCAGACTACCACATGCCTCCTCCGATACATGTGGAGTCGCCAGCCACTTCTTCTCACCTGACAGTGAGGAGTTTCACTAGAGTGACGTAGCTCATGGGAGGATCACGCTATTCCCCCCAGTTCCGCCTCCCCCCGAACAGGCGCCCCAACCGACCAGAGGAGGTGCTAGTGCATCGACCAGGACACATACCCACATCCGGCTTCCCACCCACAGACACGGACAATTGTGTCTGTAGGGATGCCCGACCAAGCCGGAGGGAACAGGGAACACGGAACACGGGGATTCGAACAGGTGATCCCTGCGTTGGTAGGCAATGAAATAGACCGCTACGCTACCCGGACGCCCCTCACTCAACATTTTTTAAACTGAATGTAAACAGGGACTTTAATTCTCTTGGTTGCTCAATGGAAAAGAAGTGATCTGATGAAACACGAAGTCCATGGATTTGGTGGGTATAACTGAAAGGTGGGCTTCCCAGGAAAAAGCTGGAATAGACTTTGTAGTTTGAAAAGGAGGCTTATAAAAATCCTAGTGCTTGAAATCCAGGAAAATTGCAGGTTTTAAGTGAGAAGAGGGCTGAACTTTGCATGGTACTGTCTCAATGTGCACATGTACTCAGACTGATGGAGGTGAAAGCATAAAGGTACACAATTTATGTCTCCGTCGTTCTCACCTGCGTATTGTACTGTTGGCGAGTGGGCGGCACGTCGTATATATCCTGATGCCTGGGAGGGACATCGTACTCACTCTGGTCTGATTTCACCGTGTCGTACACATACACCTGGCCCACACGAGTAGGAACTACCACCTAGAGACAAGCCGAGAAGAAGACAAGTTCAAAACATGTTCAAGCATCGACATGTGGTGCACATTCATAAAGACCGGCAAAGTGACCTTGAGACAGAAGGAGAAGAAAGAAGAGAGAGAAGACATGGAGAGTAAAGGGGGAGTAGGATTCATTTACTCGTCACACTAAATTAACATTTACACCATAGGTGTCTCTGAGTTTCTCCTTGGGACTCATGTTCATTAAAACAAACCAGTGTTCAGCAACAGACTGATGATCGGGACACACGCACGCACGCACGCACGCACACACACACACACACACACACACACACACACACACGCACACACACACAGCAGCTCAAATGCATACTGAAATACATACAAACACCCTTACCCACACATACAGTAAAATGTCAACTGCAAAATTGAAATTTTCGCCAATTGACCAAGGCCCATTGCCTTTCTACTGGTATTTCTCATGATAAGGTCACAGAAATGCAACTTGGGCAAATACATAGTATATATATAATTTAAGGGAGGATGCAGATTGAGTGAAATAGCCTGCAGTGGCTCTATCTGAAAATAAAAGACACCAGCTGGGGCCCAAGGCAAGGAAATCTGTCAGGACGACAGGTTATAGTATATATTCAGATGGCATATTTATAAGTTCAGGTGTGGTATACAGTGATAGACAACATTCACCATAGTTAAACTGAGTGATATTGATACAAGCCAGCAGAGCTGATTGGCATTTTCTAATGATTACACTGATTTTAATACATGAAATGCTGGAACGACTCTGTTCCTGATCTTCTCAGCAGGCTGATCCAAATCTGCAGGGTCAGCCATTCCATTGTGTTATTGTCATTGAGATCAGTTATGAGATTTTTAAATTACTGGACATTATATTCTATGCTAACTGAAAAAGCCCAAGCGTAGATAAGGATGGATCTGGTCAGCCTAAAGCATGTGTGGGAGGTGGGATACCTAACTTCAGCTAACATTGATGAGTAAAAGTGCCCATTAAGTAACCCCAATGTCATACGTGTTCACACACATGCACGCAACCCTTTGACATCTCCATTAGCAGGTTAACTGATAGGGCCACTTTATTTTTGTCATTGTACAGTTGTTCAGTTACAATGAATTTGTTCTCTGCATTTAACCCATCCTATTGTATAGGAGCAGTGGAAAAGCTGCAGTGCCCGGGGACCAACTCCAGTTGTTCTTTCCATTGCCTTGCTCAGAGGCACAGGCAGGAGTATTACCCCTAACATGCATGTCTTTTTGATGGTGGGAGGAAACCGGAGCACCCGGAGGAAACCCACGCAGACACAGGGAGAACATGCAAATGCCACACAGAAAGGACCTGGGACAGCCTGGGCTTCGAACCCAGGCCCTTCTTACTGTGATGCAACAGTGCTAATCACTGGGCCACCGTGCTACCCCAAAATTAGCGCCGCTTGTTCATTTTGGGAAAAAAAGGCTTCTGTATGAATACTAAAGGTGGACTATGGCTCACGGGACTGTTACATCACATCCCTTGTATTGGTAAATACCTATAACACAATTATGTGTGTTGGCAAGCAGAAGGTCATCGTTTCACAGAAATTCCTCTTAGCAACACTCCTCTCATCTGCCTCTTCCTTCCTACACTCTCCCTCTCCCATCCATTTATCTCTCTCTTTCCTCTTTTTTATCTCTCCTTGATCTGTGCCCGATGTATGAGGAGAGAGAGAGAGAGAGAGAGAGAGAGAGAGAGAGAGAGAGAGAGAGAGAGAGAGAGAGAGAGAGAGAGAGAGAGAGAGAGAGAGAGAGAGAGAGAGAGAGAGAGAGATGCAGGCACTGCACCACAACCAGGCACAGTAAAACATGGGCTTTTAAAAAGGTCCACTGAATCTACACTCCCAGTTTTCCCAGAGTAATCTGAGACATGTGAACTGGGCGCGTTCACAAATGAAGCCCGACTGTCCATTGATGTGGACAAGCTTCAAAACTACTGCCGTGGCCAGAAACAGCAGAAAATACCTCACTGCGGGGGAAAAGCTCTATGACACAGATGTCAAGTTGAAAGAAAAGGGGAACAAAATGAATGGCGGTACAAAGTCCTCCAGTTCAGCTGTACTGGTGGGTGTTTACGGGGAATCGTCCATGTGCTCGCATAGCACAATCTCTCCGCTCCTTCTGCAAGGCGTGAGATCCTGCCTGTTCTGGGTTCCCCTGGTGTAACGCCGTGTTACACTCACTTCTCTTTATCATGTAGATGCATTCTTGGTCCAGCGATGACCCCAGGGACTTCTCATTTCATTTCATTGCCGTCTATATTAGAATACAAAGGCGGTCGAGACACCCGCAGTAAACCAACAAGACATTGTGTTGTGGAGTTCGGGGAGTTCAAAACTGGCTCTAAAATGTCTTGGCTTATATCTAAACTCTAAACCATGTCTCAACTCACGTCTTATTTGTCGAACAGGGAGACTTCTTTGCTGTTTAACGGCAAATTTACACTGACCCACATACGCGGGACCAATCTGATTAGCGACACTTTTGCTGGTTATAGCAAAGTAGCAGTAGCCGTAAGAGAAGAAAAACACTAGCAGTACCAGCAAACATGGCTTAGGACTTTAGCCCTACACATGCTTTAACATAATAATAATAATAATAATAAAAAAGAATCAAAACGCCAGTTGTATATTATTGTTTGGCTGTTTGAAAAGGTGAGAAAGACGACAGACAGAAGAAAGCAAGAGCCAAAGAAAACAACGGAGACCAAGATAGACAAAGACAGAGTTTGAACCTGGAGCCATACAAGCCATGCCAGCTATGTGGAGCATTTGGTGACCACACACACACATACACTCACACACTCACACACACACACACACACACACACGCACACACATGCACACACATGCACACACTAAGGGCAGTCTGTGGTGGTATTAACAGATTAGTTTAAGGGAAAGCTGGGAACACATGCACACTAAAACACAAACTATGACAAATGCTAAATGAAGAATGAATGGTGTCTGCCTATCTGTCTGTAGGCGTCTATAAATGTGTGTGTGTGTGTGTGTGTGTGTGTGTGTGTGTGTGTGTGTGTGTGTGTGTGTGTGAGTGGGTTTGGGTGTCAGTTGGCAAGTTGGACAACAGTGCAGGCTTCATTAGTCTCCAGTTAATCTCACACCATGTGGTGAAAAATCTAGACGGTGGATCCTGGCATTGATGTTGAGAGGTAGGCACTGGCTCTGCTAACCCTACAGATTAAGCATCAATTTACCGCCACTTCGCTGCTTATTTAGTGTTAATTAAATCTACGCAACCTGCTCGATTCTCTGTTGATTCAGCCTTTCTATTGCATGGAGTCGAGGATTTGCGCCCTAACACAGTGGCACACAGCAAGTAAGATTTACCATTAATTTTCCATTAATCATTAAAACCTGGTATGACATTGATCTACCTTTGATTTTCAGTGAATTCAGCACTTGAACACGGCATGAGGGATTTATTCTTGATGTTTCAGCACACTGGTACTGGGTCTTAGCCCCAGATGGGAACAAATTCATTCCTTAGAGCACAACCCTCTAAACTCTCGCCCCGGCGGAGGCTGCATTGCTCAAAGGCATTAAGTTGCAAGATGGAAACGTCTCTATGCTATACCAAATGCATGGGGTCCATGTGGACTTTCTGAGCCTTGCACAATACTTCAATTTATGTTTATTCATGAATGTCCAACCACCCTATACAGTTGCACCTATATTTCACTTTGACATTCTGTTAGTCACCATCCCAAATGTCAACACACAAATGGAAAATTATATTATGATTTCTGTTTTATGGAACCAATATTGTGTGTGTGTGTGTGTTTTTTCTTGGGTGTGTGTATTTGTGAATATGATCTTTTGATAGTCTGAATGGGGGAGAAGTCTGGGCACTTCACATACAGTGGCTAGGACAAGGGTAATATAGCAAACTGCAAACTAAGCACGCACGCACGCACGCACGCACGCACGCACGCACGCACGCACGCACGCACGCACGCACACACACACACACATAAATAAAACACTTGAAAGACCACAAACAATAAAGGGGTATGACATGAAACTTGCATAAAGAAATTCATTTGCCGCAATCAGTGGAGTGTATGATACAGCGTTGTATGTGAGGGAGACAAGTCGAGGGCAACACACAAAAACTAAGAGTGGCTGTCTATGTATGAAAGAGAGGGGAACTGTATGTTTTGATGAGAAGCAACAATACAATAGATCGATATTAATTACTCACGCACAAAGGAGAGTCCATTTTCACTAAAGTCCAAACCTGTTTGTGACTGTGTAGATAGGTAACGCAAGGGGAATACAAAATGTATCATTTCATTTCTAACATGTGCCTGCACATTGTTTTTAATGACAATAAATTGAATTGAATTGAATCTTAGCATGAAAAAAAATCCCCGCTCTACCCACGCTGTGGTAGAAGCCACATACGGATGCACACCCATGCACACAACAGTCTGCCATACACCACTAGGCCCACTCGGTCTGCATTCTCTCATACAAGAAAATGCTAATTGCTCTCTCTCCCTCTCTCCCTACCCCCCCACCTCTCTCGTATACCCTCCCTTTACACACTACCAGAGCAGAAAATGAGTCCACTGCAGGTAATATGGACACGCACGATGACCTCCTTGCTCTAGATCCCAGTGTGGGAAGGGGCATGGCGGAGAATGTGCACTCCATGTGTGTATGTATGGGTGTGTCTGCGCCTCCAAATGTCACTCAGCTACTAGGAGAAAGCCACACCAAACCAAAACGCAGTCTCCTCCTTTTTCTCTCAAATTCTCTCCCTCTCTTTCTCTCTCTCTCTATCTCAGCACATGTGAGCAGTAAGAAAGTGGCTTTTTAGAAGAAAGCATAAATTATGGCCTGTGCATATTATGTAAGGCAGTATTTCCATGGGAAATTTCTTTATGCAGGGAGGCTCCTGGAAGAGCATTTACCACTCCACAGCCCTCTATGCTCCCCTCCTATAACATGATGGCCATTTACAGACACTTCTCACTGACGCCTCCCCCCCACCAAAGTCCCGGGGCTTGTCCCACTAGCCCACACCTTGGTACACCTCCCCCTCTTCCCCACCGACATCCCTGCCTCCATCCCTCCAACCCCACCACTGATAACAGGAAGAATGACACTGAGGTCTCCATCTCTCCACCACATCTTAGTCTGGCCATCACTGCTAACCGGGTGGAGGGGGGGGGGTGGCAACTTCCAGGGAAAGCTGATCAGGGAGCCTCTGATGATATCTGCCTCTGGTGCCTGAAGGAGTGTGCTGACTAGTGCATACAGCTTTTTCCAGGCCATTTCAAACACTCTCTGGAAACCATCCCACCTGTTTCCGGTGCTTAAGAAATAACGTCCCTGGTGACCCCTTCTCTGGCCTACCATGAAAACCTTTGAGGCTGGTGTTTGCCTGACTCAGACCCCAAGTGAAACATTTCAGGGTTCCCACTCCATTTGGAAATCATTTCCCTGAACTTTTCAAGGGCATTTTCCATGACCTTTGCTTGGATACACATGCAGTTGGTATGACAGCCATTGCTCAGAGAAGGTCATATTATGCAGTCTGGACTGTCCAATAATGGGCTGTGTAACTTTTAGCTGGTCACTGAATATACACCAAAACATTAAGCACTAACATGCAATATCAGTGGATTAAAATGTGTAAAAATGTGCTCTTAGCTCAAGAATATGATAAATATGCCAGTTTAGCAAGTAGAAATATACTAAAAAAAAATATTTAAAAAAAATACTAAATAATATTTCCAGGACAATTGATCAGTTGTATCATCTTCCAGGTGTTTTCCATGACTGGAAAGCAAGTCTATAAATATCCAGGTTTTTTAGGATGTATATATCCAGAGCCCCTTGCAGCTTATTCGCTAGGCACGCAGCGCATGATGCCATCATCGTCATCATCGGCTTTTTTACAGCTCAATCAGAATAAAACAGAAGTACTCATCATTGGTTCAAAGGCTCCGAGAGAGAAAGTGGCCTCCAATCTAAATACACGAGGATTCAACCCATGCTAAGAAGCAAGAAATCTGGGGGTGATTTTTGATTCTGATTTTAATTTAAAGGGTCATGTGCTGGGTGTCACAAAAACAGTATTTTATCATCTGAAGAACATTTCCAAAGTGAGGCCATGTCTCTGAGCAACACAGAGAGACCGATGCACTTTTATACCTAGCAGGCTAGACTACTGTAATGCTCTACTTTCTGGTCTACCGAAGAATGCAATAAATCAGCTACAATTAATTCAAGATTCTGCTGCACGAGTGCTGACTAAGACCAAAAGGAGAGCACATATTGTGCCTATTTTAAAGTCTTTATTGTTAGTTTTCGTATCTATTTTAAATTTCTTTGTTAGTTTATAAGGCATTACATGACTGCACCAGACTAACTCTCAGAAATGCTCTTGGTTTATGAACCAGGAAGGCTCCTCAGGTCCTCTGGTTCTTCTCTTTTAGCTGTTCCACAAAGCAGAACAAACACATTTGCTGATGCTGCTTTCAGCCAATAAGCTCCGAGCCGTTGGAGCAGCCTTCCAGAGGATCTGAGAGGAGCTGGAAATAATGATGTTTTTAAACGTGAACTAAAAACCCATCTATTTAGTCTGGCTTTTATGTAGTGTTTTATAATTCTATGGTTTCATTATTTGTACTTATTTTATTTATCATCATTATCATTATTTATTTCATCATATTTATCTTTTATTGTTGTCTTATTCATTTATCTTTTCTTTTTCATTAGCTTGGTGTGCATTAGTCTCTACATCCATTTTTAACATCCTACGTTTTGTCATTCGCTTGTAAAGTATTTTGAATTGCATTTGATTTGTTTGAAAGGTGCTACATAATTAAAGTTTGATTGACTGATCAGCTACCTGACTCACAGTAACTTACCCCATTTACATAAGGCTGGTAGGACTATGTTTTCTTTGGACTTTGGAGTACCTTTTACACCACCTAGTCTGACCTGTGGGAAAAACTCACAGATGGCAGGGGCTCCTTTGGTGCATTGGATCAGGGATTACCTAACAGGATGGTTGTGTGGCACTGTGGACCCCCCAGTGAGCTGCAAAGTGTCCCTTTCTTTAAACTCTCTTCATCTTCGACTGCAAGTAACTCTCTGAGTCATGTCAACCTTAGAAAATTGCTGATGACTCCTTTGAGAGTCAAGACAAGTCAAGTCAATTTTATTTGTACAGTGAGTTGTATCAGAAAAAATACAAGTGTCATTTCACATACAGATATATACTGTGTGTGCAAGAGACCAGGTGGAAGGGGAGTAAGGCCAAGAGCATCGGAGGTGGGTTCAAACTCTTCTACCATGGTGCAAATGGGAGGAAAATTGGGGTAGGGGTAATTCTGAAGGAACAGTATGTCAAGACTGTTGGAGGTGAACAGAGTGCTGGACAGAGTGATGAGTATGAAGCTGGAAATCGAAGGTATGATGATGAAGGTTGTCAGCGCATATGCCCCACAAATTGGGTGTGAGATGGACGAGAAAGAAGAATTCTGGAGTGAGTTGGATGAACTGGTGGGGAGTGTATCCAAGGAGGAGAAAGTGTTGATTGGAGCGGACTTCAATGGGCATGTTGGTGAAGGGAACGGAGGTGATGAGGAGGTGATGGATAGGTATAGTGTCAAGGAGAGGAATTTGGAAGGACAGATGGTGGTGGATTTTGCGAAAAGGATGGAAATAGCTGTGGTGAATATGTATTTCAAGAAGAGGGAGGAACACAGGATGATGTATAAGAGTGGAGGAAAGTGCACACAGGTGGACTATAGCTTATGTAGAAGGTGCGATCTGAAAGGGTTTGGAGACTGCAAGGTGGTGACAGGGGAGAATGTAGCTAGGCAGCTTTGGATAGTAGTCTGTAGGATGACTTTGGAGATCATGAAGAGGAAGAGAGTGAAGGCAGAGCCAAGGATCAAATGGTGGAAGTTGAAGAAGGAAGACTGTTGTGTGGAGTTCAGGGAGGAGTTAAGAAAGGCACTGGGTGGTACTGAAGAGTTGCCAGATGGCTGGGAAATAGTGAGGTAGACAGATAGGAAGGTATTTGGTGTGTCATTTGAACAGAGGATGGAAGCCAGAGAGACTTCGTGGTGGAATGAGGAAGTACAAGAAAGTATCCAGAGGGAGAGGTTGGCAAAGAAAGGATAGTCAGAGAGATGAAGAAAGTAGACAGGAGTACAAGGAGATGTAGCGTAAAGTGAAGAGAGAGGTGGCAGAGGCAAAGGAAAAGCCGTATGGTGAGTTGTATGAGAGGTTAGACACTAGGAAAGAGAAAAGGACCTGTACTGATTGGTTAGACAAGAGCGACAAAGCTGGGAAGGATGTGCAGCAGGTTAGGGCGATCAAGGATAGAGATGGAAATGTGCTGACAAGACAGGAGAGTGTGTTGAGAAGGTGGAAGGAGTACTTTGAGGGGCTGGTGAATGAAGAAAATGAGAGAGAGAGAGAGAAGGTTGGATGATGTGGGGATCGTGAATCAGGAAGTAAGGTGGATTGGCAAGAATGAAGTGAGCGCAACTATGAAGAGGATGAAGAGTGGAAAAGCAGTTGACCCAGATGACATACCTGTGGAGGGATGGAGATGTTTGGGAGAGATGGCAGTGGAGTTTTTAACAAGATTGTTTTAAGACAATCTTGGAAAGTCAGCAGATGACTGAGGAGTGGCGAAGAAGCTTACTGGTACCGATTTTCAAGAATAAGGGTGATGTGCAGAACTGTAGCAACTACAGAGGTATAAAGTTGATCAGCCACAGCATGAAGATATGGGAAAGAGTAATAGAGGCTAGGTTAAGAGAAGGTGACGATTAGCGAGTAGTGGTATGGTTTCATGCTACGAAAGAGCACCACAGATGCGATGTTTGCTTTGAGAGGGAAGTATAGAGAAGGCCAGAAAGAGTTACACTGTGTCTTTGTGGATTTAGAGAAAGTATATGACAGGGTGCCGAGACAGGGGATGTGGTATTGTATGAGGAAGTCGGAAGTGGCAGAGAAGTACGTAAGAGTGGTGCAGGATATGTATGAGGGGAGTGTGACAGTGGTGAGGTGTGTGGTTGGAGTGATGGATGGGTTAAAGGTGGAGGTGGGATTACATCAAGGATCGGCTGTGAGCCCTTTCTTGTTTGCAGTGGTGATGGACAGGTTGACGGATGAGATCAGGCAGGAGTCTCCATGGACTATGATGTTTGCGGATGACATTGTGATCTGTAGTGAGAGTAGGGAGCAGATTGAGGAGAGCCTGGAGAGGTGGAGGTATGCACTGGAGAGAAAAGGAATGAAAGTCAGTAGGAGCAAGACGGAATACATGTGTGAATGAGAGAGAGGACAGCAGAATGGTGAGGACGCAAGGAGTAGAGGTGGTGAAGGTGGATGAGTTTAAATACTTTGGGTTAACTGTCCAAAGTAACGGGGGGGTGCGGCACAGAGGTGACGAAGAGAGTGCAGGCTGGGTGGAGTGGCTGGAGAAGAGTGTCAGGAGTGATTTGTGACAGAAGGGTACCAGCAAGAGTGAAAGGGAAGGTTTAAAAGATGGTAGTGAGACCAGCTATGTTGTACAGTTTGAAGACAATGGCACTGACAAAAAGGCAGGAGGCTGAGCTGGAGGTGGCAGAGTCAAAGATGCAAAGATTTTCGTTGGGAGTGATGAAGAAGTATATTAGAGTGACAGCTCAGGTTGGACGGTTTGGAGACAAAGCAAGAGAGGCACGATTGAGATGGTTTGGACATGTGTGGAGAAGAGATGCTGGGTATATTGGGAGAAGGATATTGAAGATGAAGCTGCCAGGCAAGAGGAAAAGAGGAAGGCCAAAGAGGGGGTTTATGGATGTGGTGAGGGAGGACATGCAGGCGGCTGGCATGACAGAGGAAGATGCAGAGGACAGGAAGAGATGAAAACGGATGATCCGCTGTGGCGACCCCTAACGGGAGCAGCCAAAAGCAGAAGTCTGATTTTTAAAGGCTGTGTGTATTTCTACCTGAGCTCTGAGCCCTGTCATACAGTGATGTGTCATTTACCTCCCCTAATAATTAATTGTAATAACAGGCTTCAGGAAAGCAGGAATAAAACACACAGCACCTTAATTTTTTTTTTTTTTGGGGTTTCTCCACCGCATAACATGCTGGTATAACCCTACATAGTATGTAGCATTGATTTTTACACACTGTAACAGGCAGTATATAGTGTGAAGTCACAGACACAGCATATGCTGCTATGGTCCACTACAGTGCGTGTTTGTGATTCCATACATGCACAGGTGTTGTGTGTGTGTGTGTGTGTGTGTGTGTGTGTGTGTGTGTGTGTGTGTGTGTGTGTGTGTTTGCTTTGCCGATGTGTGTAGGAGGGAGAAATGTGTTTGTAGTGCTAAGAAAGGAGATGTAACTAACACACATACCCCCCCCCCACACACACACACGGAGCAGACTTCTAGAGGCAATACCCAGCGGCCACATTGCTACACGCAATCCTTAACACACCCACGCGGTCATTCATCATTCACCTTCTCTCTTTCCTCATCCCCATCTCCTTTGCCACCAGCTCTCCTTTCCTCTCCTCTCCTATTCACTTCAATTCACCTCTCTTTCAATTCTCTTTTTTCTCTTTCCCGATGCCCGTTGGCCCTGTGGATACATCCACTCAAGCTCAGCGTGTTTTTGTCTCTCTTTTATCTATGCCAATCTGTTTCTGTTTCTTCGTCTCTCAACAGCCTCCTCTCTCCTCCTTCTGTCCTTTCAGATGAATAACCATATCCTGGCACAAGTCACATTGCTCCTTGGGTCTTTCTCTTCCTCTCTCTTCCTCTCTCTCTCTCTCTCACCCACAAGCGCGCACACACACACACGCACACACACACACAACCTATATTCTCTTTTCACACCTCTCTAAGCACTCTTCCCCTATTACCTTCTTTCACAGATAAGTTATTCTGTTCGCACATCATACCCTTCCTCTGCCCATTACCCCATCTCTCCCCTCCCCCACTGTTTCGATGAGATCCTCTGGGTGGGATACACTTACAGCAGGATAATCATTATCTGCTAGGATCTATACCTCACACACCAACGCCCACGTACACCCACACGCGACTTGAATACATCCCATTCGCTCTTGCTGGCTTTGTCTGACTCTTCCTACAACACTGGTAAGGCCATTTCACGACAGCACCGCTTGTCTTGGTTATCCACTTATTAAATGTTTGACCTGAGTCCTTTTCTCCCAGCTGAAGGTGAAATTACGATGGCATCCCCTCTATAGCAAAGTACCTCTGAGTGTATTTCCCCTACTTGTGCATTTCCACTTGCAACTTCACCACCTAAAGCTCTTGTGCAGGAGGACCCTGCAGACATCTTCATGTGCTGAACAGTATACAGAGTACAGAGCTGTACAGTTGTTGTGAATTATTCCTACTATACGAATAAACTCAGCATTGTATTTTGCAGCGTTTCATTTTCTTCTACTCCTCAATCATAGTTACCACCACAATCCCCACCATTCTCGCCTCTCCTCCTCTATCTGATTTTGGCTGTAATGTTCTTTGTACTCTCTCTCTCTCTCTCAGACAATGTCAGAACAATGGCTACATCTTTCATCACACTTCAATTACTGTTAAAGTGTGTGTCTGTGTGTGTCGTGTACACATCTGGGAATGGGTAAATGGTAGCATGAAAAAACCGGCATGGTAAATATATTGGTTTACATATATATATATAGATATATATATAGATATATAGATAGATAGATACGTAGATAGATAGATAGATAGATAGATAGATAGATAGATAGATAGATAGATAGATAGATAGATAGATAGATAGATAGATAGATAGATAGATAGGTGTGTAATGCTTGACAGCGATGTGCACATATACACAAAAAGTGACTTCAAACTTTTATCAAACTGGGTGTATATGTGCATGTGTGTGTATATGAGTGTGTGTGTGCTCGCTTGTGTGTTTCTGTGTGTTAGCAATATGAGAGAGAAAGGTTGCCGGGTTTATTGACGTGTGTGATATTTAGTCAAAAAAATGTCATCATACCACATGGGGAAGGCTTTCAGCTCCACCCTCTCTCCCGCTTACCATCTTCTCTATTCTCCCTAACACTGTCCCAAATGTGGGTACCTTAGACACGCAAAATATATAAAAACAATATTTTTAAGCAGGGAAAATACAGAGTACATACTTTTGCGGGGTACTCTGACAGTGAAGAGACAATTCTACCGAGGCCCAGACAGTTGGATAAGTGTTAGCTGTTTTTCTGAGTGAAATGTAGCCCTCCCTGGGTGTGTCCATGAACGTCATGACACTAATGCAGTGTGTGACCACTGGGGACCCCCCCCCCCATCTCTCCATCACTCCCCTTTTTTCCTCAAGAGAATCCCTCCCTCCCTTCCTCCACACCCTTCTCTTTCCTTCCCTACCTCCACATTTTATGTTGTGACAACAATAGGGCAGAATGTCACACCAGCGGGACATCCCTTCATCTCTGCCTCACTCTGTCTCTTCCTCTCTCTGCTGAATTCTTCATGGCCCGCAGCTCTGCAGTAGCCATGCCTTCAAATAAACACCCCTTTGAGTTTGGTCAACACTTTGGGCCCATTTGCAAAATGACACATGATAAAAGTGAGTCTGCATTTTCACAGAACGTTTTGTATTATGGGTTTTCAAATAAGACTAGCTGTATGTATCACAAAAGGCGCAAACAACCACATGCATGAGTTTTTCATGATTAGCGTACTTGCAACCATGGAGGGTAAAACTGAATTTGATCCACCATAAACAGAATTGTTGGTTGAAGAGGCAAAATAACAGCTTCCCAAGTGACTGTACATATATATTAAAATTACAACCAGACAATAAGGGAAAGGATCAGTGGTAAAGTCGGTGTGATAAGGAAAACAAAAAGAGCAAAAGATATATTTAACAGATGATATCGATATAAGACTAAGGACCATTTGCAACATTTTTTTCTGGTTTTGATGACTTTTCCTTCTTGCTATTACAGCTGCAATATCTGGGCAATATGGACAAAATTAAATAATCATGATATTTCGGACCAAATACCTCGATACTGATAGTGTGACGATATTGTGGGGATGACTGTCGGTGCTTTGACAAAAATTTACGCCATCAGATTTTTGACAAATAATCATCAATCATGCCTATACAATAACTAAGTGCGTAAAAGCAAATAATAGAATAGCTAGAACAGTTTGGTATATTAAGAAAATTATATTACTCTGCTGTATTTTTTTTTTAACATGATGATGCTGGTCGTGTGGCTTGGGTCCTGGGCTGTTCCGGTGGCATCTGGACACTGCTTGGCATCCTGCGCATCATATTCTTCATAAATTTTACAGTTCTGTTATCCTCTGTCAATGCTATATTCTGTAAATTGTGTAAACACAACATCCATTGCACGTTGTCCGTCATGGGAGAGATCCCTCCTCTTGCTCTCCCTGAGGTTTCTCCCTGTCAAAGGTTTTTTAAGGGAGTTGTTCCTTATCCGATGAGAGGGTCTAAGGACAGGATGTTGTGTTGCTGTAAAGCCCCTTGAGGCAAATTTGTAATTTGTGATATTGGGCTATACAAATAAAATTGACTTGACTACACTTAATGTCAATCTCAGAACCCAGAGGCTAAGTCTTCTGATGACGATTTAGCCTCTGGGGACAATGGCTAATATTTCGGGGCTTCCGGTGTAGCTGCTGGCTGCTGGCTTCCGTTTCCTATGAAGACTTCCTCTTCCATGTGCCCGTCATTGTTTATGATCGGATTAGCAACCTGAGAGGCGAGAATGGAGTTGGAGTTGAGCGACGACGACTATGACCGGATTGTTTCAGAAGTAGTCAACATGAGTCGAACGTTTCTCCACAAAATATACAAACATCGATACTTTTTGTGGGTCCAGATGACGTTTCGCCATTGCGTTCCGTCCTCTTTCGCTCCCCACATAGACTGTTACCAACATGCAACCAAAGCACTTCCCTGTACAAATCACTGCCTACTCAAATGTGATTGGTCAATTCTACTCGAACCAAAATGGAAATGGAAACTGTTAAAAGAGATCACTGTAATGCAGCCATTAAAATCAGGAAATGACAATATTTATGCCATATCACGATATTATGATATCCAAAATCCCAGATGACATCTAGTCTCATATCATGATATTGATATAATATCGGTATATTGCCCAGCCCTAGTCTTTCTTTTTTTTTGCCTTTATTTAACCAGGTTAGTCCCATTGAGATTAAAATCTCTTTTACAAGAGAGACCTGGCCAAGAGTGGCAGCAGTACATCAGTTTCAGCACACACTCACATGAAGACAACAGAATAGCTCAAAGTGCAAAATAGCATAAAAATGAAGAGAAAAGACACAAACCTGTCTGAACTGATGTCTGGTAAACACATGCTTTCTGCACATAATATGTGGCACACAATTACTATTATCCCTGCTAAATCACATTAGCTATGCAAATCAAAGGGAAACTTTCAGATTTTTACCCTTATCTAGCCTAAAATCCTCTAAATAAGTGTAAAGATATGGTGGATGGATGAACTTCTAATCTGCTGATTTTCCACTTTTTTTGTGCCCTCTGTATTCAGCTCGAAGTATTTTTTTCTGTGTCAAAAATAGCTTCGCCGCCTTAAGCTTGAGCTCATTTCACTCCTTATAAATATTCAAGCTGAAACATAGATCTCCTGGGGACAGGCACATATTTGGACGATATGGTGAAGGAGCAGCCAGTCTTTGCATAGATGTGTAGTGTAGCTACACGTAGGCTATGGCTGTCTGCATGGTCAGTGACAGCATATAGGGACGATGAAGAAACAAAGTACGCAGTGGAGACTAAATTCAATTCCAAACCATCAAATTCTGGAGCAACTGGGTACATGGTGCAATTACAATAACCTCTCATTAAAAGTGGGGAAGACTAAGGAGATGGTTACTGGCTTCAGAAGAGGCCACAGTGAGTAGTGCCCCTCGTTGACCATCAATGGCACTGCCGTCAAGAGAGTCAGTAGTATAGTCAGTCCCTGGGAGTTCACATTGAGGACAACCTGATCTGGTCCACCAACACCAAGGCCCTCACCAAGAAGACCCAGCAATGCCCACACTTCCAGCGGAGACCGAGGAAGGCAAGGCAACCCCCCCCCCATCAGGACCACATTCTACAGACACACCACCAAGAGCATTCTGACGAACTGTATCACTGCCTGGTACGGGAACTGCAAAGTCTCAGACTGCAGGCCCCTGCAGAGAATAGTGAAAAATATGGAAAGGATCACATAAGCGTCTCCTTCCCCATGGCTGACATCTAAAAGCCCAATGTGTCTGAAAGACCTCCAACATTGCAGAGCTGACCCCTCACGCCCCTCTCACCATCTCTTTGCACCTGTAACATCTGGGAGGATGATCCACAGCATCCGTGCCACGTCTGTCAGACTATGTAACAGCTTCTTCCCCAAGACATCAGGACTCTGAACACTCACAGGATCCTACCCCCCCCCCCACACACACACACATACACACACTATTGAACTGAACTGAACCCATTCATATGTTGAACTGCACCAGCCAATTTCTTTCTCTGGAACTGATTTTTGCACAACACTTTTTGATTACATTTCTCAGACCATATTCTGTAATTGTGTTTACTGTCCAAATTACTATATTTATAATCTGTTATTATTATCTTTTTTCTTTTTTTTATTGATTATATATCTGTTTCTTTTGGTGATTTTTTTTGGTGACTTTTAGTGTTGTCTCATCTGTTGTATATGTCGCACTGTGCAGAACAATATTTTGCTCCCACGTATGCATGAGTGTATACTATGGAAGTGACAATAGAGAACTTGAACTTAATTCAAACATTTAAATTGGGAAGTATGATGATGATGAATACAAGTCAAATTCAATATCGAAATACAATAATATGATTCAGCTAACTTTCTCTCGAGTTGGCTATGGATCCATCCATAATCATTTGTGTTACTGACCATGGGACAGCTGAATAAACAGAAAAATTATGGATACTGAAAACCAAATTTGCATAATTCAAAACCATTTACCATTATCAATTTTTGTTTCAATTCAGATGTCTACTTTTCAGTTCCCTGTAAAGAAAACGTCACCAAGTTCAGCTTTTCGAGAACTGAGAAAAGATGATCGACTATTTCTTTAACACCCATGTAATGACAAAGAAGGCCATTTTAAAAGTGTCTACTTGCTCTTTTTAACAAGCAATGGCAGAAGACTGTGGATGCAATACCAGACTGGTACATGGAAATCTATGGTAAACCATTTCTTCACAGGAGCAGTGGAGTTTGGGGAGACAGAGATGTGAGAAAGGAAGAAAGAACAAAGATGAAGTAATGGGGTAAAAAAATAGGGGGCAGGGGAAGGGCGCAGCTGTACCCAATACTATCATCATCATCACCATCAACACGCTACAGTAGACACACACACACACACACACACACACACACACACACACACACACACACACACAACCATCACACTCCAGTTAACAGTTCTGCCCACACATATGGCTCAGTGCATCACAGTAAGGCTTGAGGGCCTTACTGAACACACACACACACACACACACACACACACACACACACACACACACACACACACACACACACACACACACACACACACACGCCTGTCACCTGCTGCCACTGTAAAATGCTTACTCACCCAAACATAAGATCAAAGCTCAATTATTAATATCACTATTATGTATTTCATCGATGCGTGCACTTCTATCTGGGTGCACGCATGCGCATACACACACCTCAGAACCAACTTCTGTGTTTTTCTTATCTTTCTTTTCTCTCTCTCTCTCATTCATCTAACCCTCTCTTTGTCTTCTATCTGTCTTCCGACATCCTTCTCACTCAGCACATCACAGGCTGGTTCTCCTTTATTTACCTCCATCACCTTCCTTTCTCTTGATTTCATCAGTTTTTGAATTGCTGAGTGGTCTATTTCACGTCATTGGTACCACTGGTCTATCAATACTGAGACTGATGGTGAAATCGTAAATAACTACATGAGATTTTATGTGTCTGTATGTGTAACCACATCTTACGCCCAAGTGTAAGCTCAGAGTCAAGTGTAAATTTGATAAGTACTGAGTGTGTACTGAGGAAGGCGGATTAAAAGTGTCAAAACAGGTGTTAGGGGCATTGTGTACCTCGTTTGACAAAATATCACAATGTGACTGGGAGAGCTATTTTCTTACCCACAAACCCTCCCTTCTAACAGCCAAGCCTAGTTTCAACAAAAATGGACCATCCTATTCGGACAGCACAAGGGTGGTAAACATCAGATTGTGTTTATAGCTAAAGAGTTCTCTCTTTGCCCCTGCCATCCTCTATTTTCTTTCTTTCATGCTACCTTACCTTGCCCAGAGGCTTGCTGCTTCCTTCCCAACTTCTTTTTTCCAGGGACGGAGGTACCTGGTACATATCCTGCCCAGCACCTTGGCCCTCAGTTGCAGGCGCTCCTGGAGTAAGCCCCTGGTTTGGCCCAGGGCCTATGGAGGGGGGGACTTGGTAGATATCTTGCCCGGGGAGGTGAAACTGTTTTTTGGCTAGAATTGGTGCCTTGCTGGGGGGTCCAGGCTGAGAGAGTGGAGGGGCTCCAGTGGGGCCAGAGGGGACTTGATAGAGACTTTGTGGGCTAGGTTTTGGACCGTGGGAAGGGGGCATCATGTAAATACTATCAGGATTGGGCTGTGCCAGGCTGGGGGTGGAATAGGCTGGATGCATCGACGTGTACTGCGATGAGGGCAGGGGTTTGTTTGCAAACCCGGTAGAGGAGGTTACAACCGCGGAAGAGGAAGCTGAAGGTAGGGGCTTGGAGTAGGCACTCTGAGGAGCGGTTCTCGTCTGTGAAGTAGGCGTGGCTTGTGTAGAAGAGGACGGCACCTGTTGCTGTTGTTTGCTATCATACATGCCAATGAGTATCTTGAGACGGTTGCCGGGGACGATGCCTTGGCGACCGTGGAGTGAGCAGAGCCACCAGCCATCCAATCCCTGCGTATCTCGCTCCAACACTGTCATGATGTCCCCCTTGCGGAAGGAGAGCTCATCTGGCGATTCGGCCACATTGTCATATAATGCTTTGGCCAGCACATTCTGGAAGGGGAGAGAAATAGACAAAATAAGTATGTGTACTTCAAATATACTTTTTACAGCTCATGTAACTTCTTGCCTACAATGTTGCCCTTACCAAAAAATTATAACAAAGATTCACAAAAAACATCATCATCATTAGAAAAAAAGGTTATTACTGAAACATATTTCAGATTATGATCTATTATGTAAATTATGGGCTTAAAGGGTGCGGCCCCAAACTCTTTAGCTGTTAGGTCCCTTGTACGCACGGACTAAATAATCTACTTTTTAAAAAAAGGAAAAAAAAATCAATATTGGGGGGAATCATCATCAAAATACCCTGTGGATCAGTCTCTTCTGGACTTATTATTACAAATGCTAGGCTTTTAGATATGAATTTCAGAACGATTGCTGGGGAATTTGAGCTAATATTAGTCTTTTTTTATGCTGTTTCCATCGTTTTAAAATGGTTTTATGTTGAGGCCTACGATGTAAACCACCACCAGATGCTTACCTTGACTTCTCTTATTTCTTTCCTGACATTCATCTTGTCAATGAGAAATCTGATATATTTTTTAGGCAAATCAAACACACAAGAACTTTGTACATTTATCGTATATTCCCAATACTTCTAACTCTATATCCCAATGGGAAAGCAATTACATCCGCTGTTGACTTCTAGAAAATGTTCTGTTGCAGGGAACAAGTGAGAACTATGGACACCACCCTTGTGCTGTCCATAGCTCTCACTTGTTCAGGGGGCAGTCGGGAACCACCGCAGCCGGGACGCAAACCAGGTCTCCTGCACCAGGGGCGACTACGTTAACCAGTCAAATAAAGGGTCTGACCCTTTATTCGACTGGTTAATGATCACATGTTTGACGTCCTAAGGAGAATGAGATAACCATAACTCATATCACACAAACATAATAGGCGACGCACAAGCACATGCACACAGTTGCTCGGTCTACGTGGAAATACAGCATGCAAACACTAACACCCTCCCCTCTCTCTCTTTAAAACTAAACCAATATTTGTCATCATCCCTCTCTTCCTCCCTTACTTTGCCATGTCCCACACCTGCCAGCACGTATCAGTGTTCTGTCTGAATTCGTGACATGTTATTTGTGAACATTTTATTACCAGATTTAGGTGAGTATTACTCTGCTTTTATTGCATGTATGACATGTTCACGTTTTGGGAGAGACAAAGACAGAGGGAGAGGGGGGGAAATAAGAGGGGAGAGTCAACCATGACATAATGCCTGAGGTCATTCCATCTAATCTCTCATTAAATTGTCACAATTGCTCTTTTCCACATGTGGATTTAGTTTTTATCTTCCTCTGTCCACATCAAATCACCCTCGCCCTTTGACATCCCCCCCCCCCCGTTTCTCTCTTTATGACTCGAGTCTCTCTCCCCATCTATGGTACAGTAGCTACCACATCCAGAGGTACAGCCCGCCAACACTACTGTATGTGTGTGTGTGTGTGTGTGTGTGTGTGTGTGTGTGTGTGTGTGTGTGTGTGTGTGTGTGTGTGTGTGTGTGTGTGTGTGTGTGAGAGAGAGACAGAGAGAGAGACATAAATGTGATGCTTCTATTGCACTCTCTCGATCTCCAAACTTCAGTGGGGAAATGAATGCAGTCCATCACGCTACCATGCAGACCAACTCCCCAGTTCTCACTATCACATTAGGGCTTTGCGATATGACGATATACACTGTGCGACGACAGAAAAACGTCTATATCGTTTCATATTATGCTCTACCGTTTATTTCATTGTTTTACAAAGCACACTCTTTATGGCGATACTTTTCATCATTTGGATGACGCTTTGTGCTCTTTTGCACGACACGGATGCAGGCAGGAAATTTGCATGAATGAAGGCAACACAAACAAACACGGAGGAGCGTGAACGTGACACAGAACGGGGTAATTCTGAACAGGAGGAGGAGGACTCCGACCAGCCAAGACAAAACAAGGAGCTTGTACCTAAAGGAGGAGCTACTTCTGTTGCACGGACATGGTTTGGGTATGAAAAGTCTGATGCAGACTAGAAGATCCTACTTTGCAGATTATTATTATCATAATTAACAGAAAATGTCCTACATCGTGATACTATGTATCATTTATCTGGATATGAAATGACCTATAATGGGATATGAGATATCGCACAGCCCTATATCACATATGAGAACAAGAACGCCTACACACACTTCAGCATCGAGCGCATCACATGCACACACGCGCACGCACGCACGCACACACACACGCACACACACACACACACACACACACACACACACACAACTGTTGTAGCCCAGTAATAAAAGAGGGTAGGTAAAACTTGCAACCATACCCACACTTGGCAAGTGTCTGGTGTTGATTTTCACCATAGAAGTCTCTGTTCCTTGTAATGCCTCACAGATAAGATCATGGTCTGAATCTTTAATACAAGTTTACCATACAAAGGCTTTTCTGTTTCTAATTCTTCCACTCTCTCTTTATTTCTTTGTTACTTTTTTTTTGCCTTGCTTGTAGTGACGAACCAATTAACTTCTCCCACTAGGAGAGAAAGAATCCTTTGACAGCCTCAAACGTTGTACGCCCTCCTCCCTCTCAATCTCCCTCCCTCCCTCTCTGACGACGTTGCTAACTGACGATGCATAAAAAAAAATATCCAGAGGTTGAACATTCACATCATATGCACAAAAGTATGCGCACACACACACACACACACACGCACACACACACACACACACGCACAAGTGACACAGAACACAGACATGTTCCTGTTTTGTCCCTGAACAGCCAGAGAAACAGGAAGTGCTAGAGCAATGATTCACGTGCCACTCTGATTGGATGACAACTCAATGACTCATTCCAAAGCTTCTAGAATCCTCCTTGGCTATATTCTCACAGTCTCTCTCTCTCCCTCTTACTGTCCGTCCTGTCTCCTCTGCCCTCTATCTAGTATGTCTCATTCTCTTATTTGCACGAATACGAACACATGAACACACAAACACTGAACACACACGCACGCACGCACACACACACACACACGCACACACACAGTTTGTTTCTCCCTACCTTTTCAAGTTTCCAATTCAAATTTCCTTCCTATATACTCTTTCAGACATTGACATAGGCATCAAATGAGGGGAACAGGACTTGAATGGAGGACATGAGTGTAGTTAGCCTGATCCCAGCCCTGCCAATAGCCCATTTGCGCATTCCGACATTTCATGCCCATACAAAGACTCTTTACCCTCCCTGACCAATCACAGCGGCAATGTGGCATTGCTCACATAGGTACATGACAGCACATGTAAAGAGTCAGTGTGTTCAATTATAGCACTGATGCTACACCCATTCCTCAGAAAACCCTGCCAGCACCATGAACCACCAAAGGTAATGGTCACATGGTTAACCTATGATAAGACAATTCATTTGTGCTACGTAAGTAATGTTTACTCCGTAGAGAGAGGGGGCAGAAGCACATAGTGAAGCAAGGTCCGTTTTGGTGAGATCGCCCTTTAATACTGATGATACACATGGGTCAGGCATTGAAAGGGTACGCTTGAGCCAAAACATAGTCAAAACTGACTTTGGATTAGTTTACCAAGGAGGACTGTACTACAAATACAATTACAGCAAACCCGCTCACGGCAGTGCTGGCAGAGGTCATATATTTAAACTGATGCCTGACAGCACGTGTAAACACGCATCGCGGCATCAGTGGTGTAAAACGCTCCTCTAACTTGGTGGTAATGAGACTGGTAGAACAGAGACCTCACTTCGTCGGGTGCTACACGCAGCCCTCGCTTGACTTGATCTGTAATCATTAATTATTTGCCAGAAGATCAAAGCTGCAGACTTTAAGATAACGAGGGCTTTTATACATAAAAGAAAAGCAGCGCTGGCCTACATTGCACTAGATAACACACGCATTTTGCTGGTATTAATACTCAGCCATGCGTGTGTGTGTGTGTGTGTGTGTGTGTGTGTGTGTGTGTGTGTGTGTGTGCGATGAATGATATCCAATGTTAAGCGCTGCTTGGGGCTGTCAGACGGAATGAGAGTGAACCGCCACCCTGCTCCTGACCGGCATTACTTTGACAGTGGCAGCTCCCCGCAGTGCGTTCATCCTGGCATTCACAGCAGGATTTAGGATCTAAATACGCCGTTGAAACGAATACGGGTAACCCCGATAACCACGGCAACCCATTAACCTCCAGTATCTCGTAGCTCCTCCAGAGAAGGGCAGGCAGCATGTGAGAGAGCAGAGGTGGACAGAGAGCTTCGCCATGTGTTTGGTTCGCAGTGCACGAGACATATGATGCCATTTGCATCAGCGCTGTTTCTTATAGCTGGCCAAGTTAATGCACAACTCTTTAACCGCAGCTCTGCTGTCCCATGCAGGGCAGTGCACGTCCACTCATGCTCAGAAATGGTTTTCCAAAGTAGCACCGTGGATGGATACCCTATTGCGTCGCATTTATACACATTCAACTTGTAATTAGATGTATAGATGTATGATTCGAATTTAGTATTTGTATTCATACTGTGTTTAAAGTTTACTACTCAGGCCAGGCCTGTATATTTTCCAGTTATTTGTTGTTGTTTTTTTACCAGTACATCATTAATTACTCCTATCTTTGAATCAGAAGTGCACCGATTGATCAGCTGGTGCCCGAAATTGGCCAATTTTCAGCTTGATCGGCCACGACCGACCAGTCAGTCTCAGTATATCCGATTCTGTGCCGGTCACATTTACATATATGCACCGCACAATGGTTCACGTCGCACACAGCGGCACAGACAGTACCGTCTCTCGCACACACACACACACACAACGTTTACTTTGGGAAAGTAAAACATGTTAGATAAAGTGGGACATACCGCAATTCATTTTCAGTTGTATTTCATTTGTATAACAAAGCTCTGTCCCATAACCTGGAGCACTTTGTCATTTTGGGATTTGTTTGAGTGAGATTGAGAGAAGGTCCTGTAACCCGTGCAGTTTTGGAGAAAATGTAAGTTATTTAATAGTCAATGTTTATAATTGTAAACTACTAATAAGACACGTTAGCCCCTAGCTAATGGGTCTGACCCTTTAGCCGAGGGGTTAGTGACGTCGCCTTGTGGTGCAGTACACCCCGTATCGAATCCCGCAACGGGCAAGAAAACAACCGGTTACATTGGTGGCAGCAGTGGGATCCGGAAGTGTGCAGATCCTCAGAAGTCTCTTCGGAGCGCGGGAATAACAAAGCGCGAGGGCGCGCTTCCGGGAGAGGGTGACGACTGTAAACTACTAATACGACACGTTAGTCCCTAACTAACGGGTCTGACCCTTTAGCCGAGCGGTTAGTGATGTCGCCTTGTGGTGCAGTACACCCCGTATCGAATCCCGCAACGGGCAAGAAAATAACCGGTTACATTATGAACAAACAGTTAAAATTTCCCATTAAAGAATAGCTACAAAAAATTTTTTGTGTATGCTGTCAATTATAGCTCTTAGAAGAAGAAAAAAATCGGAACCGGCAGGTCAGACTTTTTCAAAATCAGAACTCCGAATCGGCCAAGAAAATTGCAATCGGTGCATCTCTGCTGTGGCTAATACAAACACCAGTATTTGCATATTTTACCCTACTTTTGGAACAGCTATATTGTCTTTTTGTACAGAGCCAGCCTATTATTCCCTAAGTTTGTTTACTTCTCATGCTTACTCAACATAGATACTGTGCCCCACTTTATAACATCAAGTTAAATCCTTACACTGCAACTCAAATTCCTTGTATGTGCTAATTTGCCCAGCTAACACAAAAAAACAAACAAAAACCAAACAGAATTTGGTTCTTACTCTAATTCTATAACTCCGTTACGTATTTTTGGACAAATCTGGATTCAAAACGTAGAGGGGCCAACGAGTTCACGCAAAATTACAAATTGCCTATTTCTCTGCTTAACATCCTGCATGGAGAAGCACAGCGAGGAAACAGTAATTCCTCCATGATTGTTTAGACTGATTGTTGGAGCTGGAAAAATGAAATCAGAGTCAAACTGAATATCACCCCGCCGTGTTAAGCCAGCCCATGCACGCTTCAGCAACTGCCCTGAACAACACGTTACCACCTCTGCAACTGCTGCCTGGATTACCAGCCACAGCTGATGGACGCCAGGACTTTATTAGACTCTACGGGGAACAAAGTCAGGTGAAACAAACAATAAGAACAGAAAAGAGAAGAACGGTTAATGGATCAGCGTTTAAAAGGTTGCGGCGCAGGACCGGAAGTGATTGATCAGTAAAATACTCGTATTGTTATCTGAAACGGAGGGGAAAAGCAGTTACCAAGAAATGAAACATTATCTATTGTGAAGTCAAACAGGGCCGGTGATTATTTTCCATTGCATTGTGCAACGAGATTTGTAGCCGTTCCCCTTTCTGTCTTCAACACTCAGTGTGCTATGATAAACATCAGTCTGCAAATTGTCTTAATTGGTGCTAATCAGCCTTCTTAACTGTAATGACTTTAACAAACACAGCGGGAACAGAAAAGCTTTATGCCCGCATGCGATGAACTTTATAAAAGACCTTAATCTTACGATAATGTACAGAAATAGCTCGCCCTGCTACCTTCCCCCAGTCTGCACCCGGGGCAGGTGAGAGACGACTGTCAAGAGTCTCTCCCTTCATATAAGGGGAGGGGAGAGCGAGAGTGAAAGATGGACGAAAGCCAGAGACAAAGAGGGACCCAGAGTGTGAGAGATGGAGCGAGGGAGCATGAGGGGGGCAGGGCGAGAGACACAGGGAGAGCAGGAGAGAGAGAGAGGAAGTGAGAGGATGAGAAATGTTCATTTCCACGGCCACTGAGCAGGAAATAATGTGAACAGCTGGTAGAGTGCGCTCAGTATAGACAGGTCCCTCAACTGTGTGTGTGTGTGTGTGTGTGTGTGTGCACATGTGTGTGTGTGCACATGTGTGTTGGTGAAAGGGGAAGAGGTTGGTGTCCTTTGTCTCTTGCCTTCTATTTGACCCAGAGGGACAAATATTGGCCTATGAAATGGGTGCATGTGTGTGTGTGTGTGTGTGTGTGTGTGCTCTTTCAGCGAAAGGTCCAGAGAGCAAGAAGAAAAAAGCACTTTACAGGCTCCTCTTTCCCCTCCCTCTCTCCATCTTTCCTACCTTACAAACCAGTCACAACTCATCTCTGGGAAGACAATCCAGTGCTTTCTCTCTTTTGTCTTCTTTCTGTTCTTTTCACCTCTGATCTGTGTGTGTGTGTGTGTGTGTGTGTGTGTGTGTGTGTGTGTGTGTGTGTGTGTGTGTGTGTGTGTGTCCATCACCTATCCCTCCTTGTCTAAAACAAGGCGTTTCCAGTGAGTCACAGTGACAGCGAGGAGTCTTTATGCCGGTGTCCTACAGAGGCTAGGAAACAAACAATACAGCAAAACCTTGGTGAATATCCGTCTGTCTGCCCTACCCCTGGATCTGTCTGTCTCCTGTCTGTCTGTCTTTCTGCCAGCATGGCCATGCGTCTTCGTTTCTGTTGATGTGTTTACACCATGGGTGCCTCCCCAACATATATAGCCAAGGTTTCTCTCCCTGAAAACTTTTATTAAATAATCCTGTTTACACGTAAAAGGTCTCTTCAAGCCTGAGGTTAATCCACTGTTTTAGTGTGACACTGTAGCAGGCGGGCAAAACATTGACTCACACCGGTTGTACAAACGCACTGCATAAGACACTACAGTCACAAACACGCACACACGCACACACACACACACACACACACACACAGACTGTGACTGTGTGTGTGTGTGAGATTGATGTGACACCCCTCGCTCTCCAGTGAAAAAGCCAGCTACAGTCGTCTGTTTAAAGCTTCTTTTTTTGGTAATTCTGCTTTATTTGCAAGTACTGGGGGACGAGTGTGGAAAGATGGCACATGTGCAAAAACAAACACGTGAACCCACAGACACAGAAAAAACAACTCAAAGAGGGATATTATTAGACCATTTTCTCATTATTCCCCCACTGATGAGAAAGACAGCTTTCGCTTTTGAAGCTTCTTTTTTCTTTCTTTTTTTCATGTCGTCTTTTTTATTAAACGTACATGAGAGGAAAAACTGCAGACTGGTCCACTTATTCTCTCTATTGGAATAGAGCAGCTTCAAAAGGTCGGGTTCGAAACTAATCACCGACAACTAATTCACTTCTTACCCCGACACTCCATTGTCTGCAAATACATTATCTACATTTTTGTTCATGAAGTAGACGTGGATTAAAGCGGAGCCTAAATGTGTATGTTTTGCATCCCGGGGATCGGCCAAAGTGAGCTCGGGCCCATCTCTCTCTCTCACACATGCACACACAAACATATCCAAGCGCTCTCCAACCTACACACGCCAACACATAATTCTCATATTGCCTAACATTCCAGAGGTGTCACAGTAAATGCACACAAGCAGAGACATGCACACCCGCATGGAGGCACGCACACAGCTTGGCTGACACGTCACCTCTAATGCGAGTTCTCCGTGAGACACACATGCATACAAACCTGTACACAAATGCAGTCATCATAGATCACCTTAAAAGCAAGCAAATACGAATAAACAATAATAATAATAATAATATTTATATAGCGCTTTTCACTTTTTTTACTTGGCACTTTTCTGTACCCCTTTAATACCCTGTAACACACGTACCCCCTCTCTTCTTTACAAGTTTCCACACCTTAAATCTTAAGTCGTTTAACCGGCACACTTCTCCAGGACACTGTACGTTGAGTGACCAGGTGCTGGTTTATGTCACGACCTGGGACACATGGTGGGGATGGTCCAGTCTCTATAACCACTAGTCTGTGTGAGAAAAACCCTCCACTCTGCACAGCACCGAGCCAGGCCTGAAGACAATAACCTCTTGACTCCCCATCTACTTTCAGACGAGTCATCGATGGTAAACATGTTAGAGGAATCTGCACGAAATCGAGGATTGCGTGTCGATCAAAGACATATCTGAACGAATCCTGTCAATGAGAACTGAGAGCAAGACAAAAAAAGAAGATAAATAGGAATAAAAATCGGCAGACAGACATGCAGGGGTAGACTGGAGCTCACGAATGGAGGGAAAGTTGATTGGATTGTGGCAGCAGCACAAGTGCCTGTAAAACGTTAACACTAAGCCCCATCGTGACCGTGTGGAGAAGGGAAGAAACTGGTCTTGTGTTTGTTTCGCTACCGGCACCTTCTCCTCCGAGTTCGGTTTGGTTCCGTCGCAAGTGATTTTATTTATTTAGTTATGTATTTTAAGTTGGGTGGTGTGTGATCCCCCTGTCTTGCGTAGTCGGTAAGTGTGTCACCCCCCAATTTTTCAGTCGTCATAAAAAGTCTGCAAAAAGTAAGTTGGCAAGTGTGAGATTCGGTCTTTTAATGATCCGTTAGGCCTTTTAAAAGTCGTATCTTCAGCCCTTCAATACTGACTGCCAAACCATTTCTTCAGACGAGCTAAACCTGTACTGACTGTGTGAGAGCCCGGTGAGGACTCGCAGTACACACCGCAGCTCCAGGCTGTGACTAACTTCTGCACAACGAAGAGCGGAGAATGTGTAGCCTCGGGCTACGGCTTTGCTCGTGTGGGCATGGCCAAGATGTTACAAAACATGTTGACCGACAGAACCTGCAGGTGGCTCGTCAGTGAGATGCCTTCCCAAATAGCCCCACCCTGAATGCAGCGAGCGCCGTTCAGGTTAACACGGCGACGCCAAGGAAGCGAACAATTGGATGTCACGCTTGATGTTCCGCAATACATGAAATCCAATCCACCGTTGATGAGCGTCACAAATAAAAACACATATGTGGCATCTCATCTGGAGGGAGAGGTTGCCGGCTGAATCTCTGCACCCTCTCTGCTTTCCAACAGCTAACAAGCCTTCCTCTGCGATGGCTGAAAATCACCGACCTAATCGCAGCTATCCCATAATTATAGCCTTAAATCGCCATGGTTACCACCACCCCCTACCCCCTTACAAGCCCCAACGTCACGGTAACCCTTGCCAAACATTCCAACACTGATCACTGCACGCGTGAGACTGAGAGAGAGAGAGAGAGAGAGAGAGAGAGAGAGAGAGAGAGAGAGAGAGAGAGAGAGAGAGAGAGAGGCAAAGTTAAACAAACGAAGGACAGAGTAATCTTAAATACTACTGCTTTAAGGACAAAAACAAACCCCCAAAGTCGCTAAAGTTTAGGAGTAATGAGCTAAAATTGGTGTGTTCTCTGCTGACTCATGTAGCAGTTGAAGAAATTCGTTTCCTTTATCGTTTATTAAAAGTTATTTGTTGAAATGAGTCGTTTCTCGTGACTCATGTTTCGGATTGAGACACCGGGAATTGAATAGAAGCTCTAAATGACAAAATGCTAACCCAAGAATGTTGGGTTATTTAAGCCCTATTGTGTTACAGAATGATAAAAAAAAATAAATAAAAAAAGTTTAAAACTTCGAAAACTTTTGCTCGCTGCCCCAATACTAACCACTAGAAAAAAAGACCAAAGTGATAATTCTAGCAAAAAAAAAAGATAAAGGAAAATTGGTACCCGAGTAAATAAACGGATATGTTATCGCGAATTCTGGGGGCAGTCCGGCACCGCAGCCAGGACGCGAACCCGTATCTCCCACTACGCAAACGACAACGTTAACCAGTCGACTAAAGGCCCCTACCCATTGATCAAGGACCAACGTGTCTACTTATCCATGCACGTTACAATATAAACGGTACTGCCCCAATTCCAAAGCTTAACGACAACACGTGCGGGGTCATAGGAGAAGTACGGGTACGGGTTGCACTTTCGCGCTGGCACACGCGAGTTATGAGTCTATATCAAAACAAAAACATGAAGCCCGTCTCCACCCGTTACCTCGGGGCCTCCAGTGCACTCCCTCCACTTACAGGCACCACGGCATACACGTTCTCTCGCCCGGCTAGGGGAATAGCAACCACGCTACTATGGAGCAGTAGAGTCAATGTCAGACCATGTCTGCAGCCTAAACTCGTGTAAGAGCAAGAAGAATAGCCGCAGAGTAGCAGAGTATATAGAATAACCATGAGGCCATTCAAAGCAGGTAACGCACAAATGTTGGGCTCCAGGGATGCTGCATATGAGTAGCCCACGTCCACACTGGCCAGCTGCTCAGCTGGAGGGGAAACGTACCAGCTGTGAGGGTCGTTACACAGCACCACTGGCAGCGTTATGCAAGTACACACAGGTTCTGTCTTTCACATCAGGTTTTTTAACAATAGCACAGTTCCTTTATTTGGACTGGATACCTGACCTAAGTGTAATACTGGGCGAAAAGGGCTTCAGGTGTGTAAATAATTACAAAGCATTGCATACTTACCTTGCCTGTAAAACAGACTGCTCCTACGCCATATTTTGCACTATATGCCCATCCATGTGCAGTGCTTTTATAAGCAGTGACCTGGGCTTGAAGTCCTAGACCTAGTAATAATGCTTGTGCACTGATACAGGAAATAGCATCAAACTGAACAGGAAATCATCAGTGTAGCACTCCCGGCTGAATGATGGTCTGACTCTTTCACTGATGGCACAGAGGTTTATTCCTTTCCTTTCCTTGTCCCCTTTGCTCAGTGAACACACCGTAAGAGCTATAAAGAAATAAAAGAAAATCCTTATCATATTTTACATTGTCAAAACCTTAGAAAAATGTAGCCTTACAATGTTCATTATCATCCAAAATAGATTTGTCTTTTTAACCTTGAACTTTTTTAAAGTTTTTATAATTTTACAGTTTTAATATTAAAATCGTGAATTTTGGCACTGCGCGACATCACCTTTCAGAATAAGAGCGTCAACCTTACTATATAAACTAATGACATTATTAATGACTTAAACTTACAAAAACCCTTACAAATGAGTAAACGTTAAACGTAATAGATACTGGGAGTATGCTGGGCTACATTAACGGTCATTTACAATCAGATTTCAAGTTTATTTTTCAAATACATTTTAGACCTCGATCAGAGGGAAAACCTTGCATAGTATACATGTTAAAGTGATAGTTTTGCAAGCCAAGGCTCTCACTTGTTTTTTTTTTTGTTTTTTTTAATTAAGAATCGATTATTGACCTTTAATAACTTTTTTCTCCTCCCCTTTTTCTCCCCGATTGTATCCGGCCAATTACCCCACTCTTCCAAGCTGTCCTGGGAGGGCTGCAGACTACCATATGCCTCCTCCGATACATGTGGAGTCGCCAGCCGCTTCTTTTCACCTGACAGTGAGGAGTTTCGCCAGGGGGCCATAGCACGTGGGCAGATCACGCTATTCCCCTCAGTTCCCCCTCCTCCCTGAACAGGCACCCTGACTGACCAGAGGAGGCGCTAGTGCAGCGACCAGAACACATACCCATGTCCGGCTTCCCATCCGCAGACACGGCCAATTGTGTCTGTAGGGACGCCGGACCAAGCAGGGGGCAACACGGGGACTTGAACCGGCGATCCCCGTGTTGGTAGACAACAGACTCGACCGCCACGCTACCTGAATGCTCTGACTGAATATTATTTCTGTAGTGCTATTTACTTAGAAATGAATATACTGCCACATTTCCTTTATAATTTAAGACATTTGTGCTCAGAGCAGATTCCATTAAATGATATGATTTGATCACATTCTTCATATATGATTGTTGTAGCCAGTTTGAGGCACAGTGTGTTATAGTTTTCCCTGAAATGTTGGAATAACTGAGACCAGTTCTCAAATACCAACACAACTTCAAAAGCTATTGATCACGCAGTGTCTACAAAGGCCTTTTACACAAACACAATCTGTGTTTAAGAGCTTTACTAACCTGCACTTAATCAGGTAGAAGAGACTTAACTTAAAACCTGGCGACACTCACCCTGTGATCATGGAGTGTGTGTGTGAGAGAGAGAGAGAGAGAGAGAGAGAGAGAGAGAGAGAGAGAGAGAGAGAGAGAGAGAGAGAGAGAGAGAGAGAGAGAGAGAGAGAGAGAGAGAGAGAGAGAGAGAGAGAGAGAGAGAGAGATGCCAAGAGCAATGGTGACATCAACCTGTACATTCATTAAAATGTCAGGGCACATCAATTGAAAACTGTTAATTAAGTTGTATATAAAGAACTTATGTTCATACATCTCTTCTATGCATCTTCTGTGCACATTGATCCTCAAGTTGGTCCTCAGAAATAGCACCCATGACTCTATTTGCCAGTAAGGCAAGAAAAGTTAGTGAAATGTATAAATCCTGGTTGGTCAAACTATAGAACAACATATGTTATTTTATTGTGTTTATTCTTTGCATTGTCTGGGGTTTGTCTTTTACCTATTTGTCTTTGTCTGTTATGGACCCTGAGTCTGCAATAAAGTTTTGAATTGAATGGAATATAGGCCAGGACCCGGAATAGGCCACAGGTCCATTAACTGGTGTATCTTTATAACAGAGAAATTTTCCTGGCCCGGTAAAGCTAGAAGAATCATTCTGTAGGATGTGTCTAGTTGTTTTGTCAGCAGTAGCCCCTATTTGGATGTTTGTGCTGAACAAAAAGTACCCACAAAAATCTGAATGCTTCAACGATATTTTCCCATTTGCATCACCTGAATATAGCACCATCAAAGTATATCTGAATTGTGAAACTCGTGCAATTCTTGCATAAGTCCATTGAGAAATTTCAGATTGCAGTGTTGACAGTATGATTTAGCCCCTGGTAGCTGGGAATAAAAATCCGGTGACTCACATAATTGCTTGTCTGTTAGTTAGCTACACTTCTACTGTTCTGTACAGTGAAACTCAATATGAATATATCTGACAGTGTTATAAATTGCAAATATGTTACTAAATTGGCAGTAATCTAAGCATAACTTTGTATTTTCATTGCTTAAATGTATGGTCAGCACAGATAAAATTTTGAACTTTCTTATTTAGTATCACTCTTGAGTACTATCCTCATCATCCACCAAAGTTTGAGCATTCTGAAAATAAAATAACTGTAATAACATGGGGCTTATGTCAATCAACGTTGGCTGATACAGCCAAGACAGCCAGAAGCATCGCCTCGACTAAAAAGAAAGATAACTATTGAAAATGCCTTGGTATTTTGATAAATTGTAATACATTTTTCTTGATATAACTTGTGAAATAAGTTAATAATCAATCCAGATAAAATAATAAAACTACCAAATGTAGTATCTATTGTGTGTGTCTACACTTACAAAACACTGCAATACGCAAGCATTTGCCCATGGGTGACATTCTTATAGCAAAGCAGTGGTGTGCTTTCTAATACACTAGTGTTATAATTGAAAATCACTATTTCACAGGGTAATGAAATAACCATAGCCCATAATGACTTCATCCTAGATTGTGATTAACAGAAGAAATTTTAGGATCTATGTGTATGTGCGCGCACTTCTATCAGGATTCAGTGAATTTGCTAGTCTAAAAGACCCGTTTGCAGATTGATAGTTTTGTGAAAAATGGCTGGAGATATTACTGGACATAAACCTCACTTTTGAGAATAGCCAGCCCATGTCTCTCCTGTCGGGATTACTCAAGACAAAAAAAATGCTGTCGTTAATGCAACTGCATGATTTATCTTGTGCATGTCCATTTTTAATGTCCCCGGACCGGATCGCCTTTTTGCAGCAGGCAAGGTTGACTTGCTGTCAGCTGGCGTCGGTCGCAACCTTGCTGTTCCCACAATGTGACAGTAGTCTCACTTCAGCTAACAGGGTCTGACAAAGGGGATATTTCAAGATTTTGCCCCCCCCCCCATCACACAATGTGACATACAGTTGATGTGCAAGCCAGTCGGGTCCCTGTCGGCAGCTTTTCAGCTGATTCAACCGGGGCCCGTCGTGAGAGAGATCACTCTGATTGGCTGTTCAGTTTAGCGAGAGGAGAAACGGAAGTTACAAAAGTAAGCAAATGACGAAGTCATGAGGCCACAGAAAGCTCTTCTCAGTTTTTGTCTTCATCTTACCTGAACGTTGCAAGAAGCTAATATTTTCACAACGACATGGCAATCTGGAATGAAGAAACTGAAGACCAGCTGATCAGCATGATTCAGGGGAGGCCAGCTCTGTACAACGTTACAGAAAAACGTTATGCCAACCGAGTGGTGAAAACAGAACTCTGGCATGAGTGAGATTTGAGTGAAGCTGCTTTGTTTACGGTTTGAATATCCGCAGTTTGTATATCCGGAGCAGTTGCTACAAGCCATCTGGTCCTTGTTGGCACAAAGTCAAACACGTTTTTGGTGGGTGTCGGACTCCGCCAAGGTTGTCCCTTGTCTCCGATTCTGTTTGTGATATTCATGGACAAGATCTCAAGGCACAGCCAAGTTGAGGAGTGTGTCCATTTTGGGAACCTCAGAATTGCATCTTTGCTCTTCGCAGATGATGTGGTTTTGTTGGCTTCATCAGAACTGACCTCCAGCGCACACTAGGGCAGTTTGCAGTTGACTGTGAAATGGCTGGGATGAGAGTCAGCACCTCCAAGTCTGAGACCATGGTTCTTTACCGGAAAATGGTGGATTGCTCCCTCCGGGTTGGGGATGAGTTGTTGCCTCAAGTGAAGGAGTTCAAGTATCTCGGGGTCTTGTTCACCACAAGTGAGGGTAGGATGGAGTGGGAGATTGACAGGCGGATTGGTGCAGCATCAGCAGTAGTAATGCGGACGTTGTACCGGGCCGTTGTGGTGAAGAGGGAGCTGAGCTGGAAGGTAAAGCTCTCACTTTACCAGTCAATCTTCGTTCCAACCCTAACCTACGGTCATGAGCTTTGGGTAGTGACCAAAAGGGTGAGATCACGGATACAAGCGGATGAAATGAGTTTCCTCCGTTGGGTGCCTGGGCTCAGCCTTAGAGATAGGGTGAGGAGCTCAGACATCTGGAGGGCGTTCGGAGTAGAGCCGCTGCTCCTTCGGGTCGAAAGGAGCCAGTGGAGGTGGTTCGGGCATCTGATTTGGATGCCGCCTGGGCGCCTTCATTTGGAGGTTTACCGGGCACGGCCAACTGGGAGGAGACCCCGGGGTAGACCCAGAACTCACTGGAGGGACTGCATGTCCAATGTGGCCTGGGAATGCCTTGGGATCCCCAGGAAGAGCTGGAGGACGTTGCTGGAGAGAGGGATGTCTGGAGTACCCTACTTTGCTTGCTGCCACCCCGACCCGACCCCAGAGAAGTGGCTGAAGATGAATGAATGAATGAATGAATGAATGAATGAATGAATGAATGAATGAATGAATGAATGAATGAATAACCGCAGTCCTGAATCTTCCGGTTTCACATTTTGAAAGCCGAACACAGACTACCGCCACCTGCTGGTATGGATATTTCCTCTCACGCAAGCGCAGAACGTACATGCTAGTTGGCCGTTGGTTGTAGTCTTCGCTTTGTGTTCAAGTGCTACTTTTTGGCCCAGACGCAGTGAGGCGATGCAACATATATATGTAGAAACATTACAGCTACAGCAGCACAGCCGGGCTGTTGATTAAATATAGGGGGCGTACAAAACGGGGAATAAAAACATGAAGCTGACTTTTGATAGGATTGCCGATACACTCTTAAATCTCTTTTAATCCCTCCTTACAAAAAAAAAACCTAATTTTCCCCGTGAGAAATCTTCAACTAAAGATAACATAAACCGGCACTTTAATTTTTTTTAAATTTTTTTTTTTTTTACATAATCCAGTGTGGGTTCCATTTCTGCTCGGGTGCAATATCGACTCAGGGTCCTTTGACTATATATGACGTCACGGATTATGTTGCTAGCTAGTGTTGGCTAGCTTTATAGTTATTTAGCTGTGTGTTTTTTACAATCCACGTTGACATAGAGTTGGTTAGTAAAGGTGCGAGAGCCGAAGGCCCGAGCTGTGTCTAAGGAGTGAGGCCGCAGGCTCAGGACCCCACCAAAGGGGGGTCCTGGACGAGCGAATGCGCGCGAGGGCCGAAGGCCCGAGCTGCATCTAACGTCAATCTACTGTTTCCCGCTGTTCCTAAACATAACTAGCCCCTACCCAAGCCCCTACCGAATCATAATGCGTGAAATAGTGATGTCATCTGTAGTTGTAGGGCCCTGAGCACATCCGGTAAGGCGAGTAGATCAAGGCACTCAGCGTATCGCTTCCATAATGTGACGTAATTTGAATCAAGACAGGCTTTTTGTCAGGGCGGGACAAATATGGGGAGGGATGCCATCTGATTCTTCAGGATGTGATTGGATAGTGCAAAACATTTTAAGAAGTTATTGGTTGGAATGTTGCTCGCCCGCCCACTCAGACTTGGTCTCATTTGTACAATATGTTGGCTGTTGTGCACATGCCTGTTGCCATTGTTTTAGAAAAGGTGTTTATTTATTTAATTTTATTTTTGTGTGTAAAATAAGCAAAAAATTGAATTTTGTTATTTTTTGGCATACGTTTTTGACTAGGTGCATAATATGATGGAGGAAATAAGCTACCAAGGTAAATACATTAATTTTCATTTCATGTTGTCTTTAAGGGTTTCTCAGCATAGAAACATCAGTCTGGCATTGTAGTTACTTCTTTCTTTTTTCTTTTTCTTTTTTTACACCAGACGATTGAACGGAAAGCAGCTTAATGATACATTGCACATTTTGGTGGACCGTACCTTTGGGAAATAGAACAGCAGGTATCAGCAGCGTTAAGGTTTTATAAATCATTTCATAAAACCTTTTTTGCTTCATATTCATCTTTTTAGGTGAATCCATATCACACTTTGAGTCACTGTACTTCTTGACTTCACTATTTCCATTTCAACATAATCAAACATTCTGTGGCAGCCATCGTAAGCATATCAGCTACATAACCACTGGACTGGCACTTTCAATGGGCATGTCTATCTATTCATTCAAGTTCTGTGAGCAGACCATTCAAGAATGTGGATTTTCATGGGAGCATTCTTTCAAATGGGCAGTGAATAACCAGTGAGTCAGCCAGAAACAGTACCGAGCCTTGTCTGTGAGCACTCTTCCAGAGTGTCTCTGAATGTGTCCAGCAGACAATACAGTCTCTAGGTTAAAGGTGACTTTTTTTCAACTCTGGAGAAGCTCGATCAGTGTTAACTCTCCATGGAAGGTTTGATTTACACTGTGACATTAGGTTTGGTGTTGCAAACACACTGCAGCCCTGGGAGAGATACAAAAGGGGAAAGGCAGAGAGAGACAGAGGGGTAGCTAGATTTTTTTCCAAGATAAAAAAACTGACTTTGAGGTAACCCAGACAGAGAGAGTGAGGTCAGGGCTGGTTAGTTTCTTATGCAACTGGAACCATTAGTAAGAGTTTGGCCAAAAACTGAACCAAAGCCATACCAGCTATGCTGCACTATTGTTAGTCCTTTTTTTTTTTTTTTTGGAATAAGATGAGTTGCTATTAAATGTGTGACAGGGCTCTCCACACCATCACCATGATACAGCTAACATTATAACGATCAGGAAGCTCCTGAGTGATATTGGATTTTGTTTAATTTTTTTGCGATGTGTATTGCAATAGTAAAGAATGAAGAGGACTTACATAATTTCCCCAGCTGTATGCAGCTTCTAACTTTCAAAGCTTCATTTGCAAAGAAATGTTCACCCTCGCAATGATTAGCATGATTTTAAAGGGGGAAATAAAGCAGTTGTCCAAGAAGTAATTAATTCAGACTAAATTATATTATTTGGGGGATATTCAAGCGCCATCAAGAGATTGTTTTCTAACAAGCACTAAACCTTTCAGCCTAACATGACATGTCTTAACGTGTCTTGCATTGCATCCTTTGCAGTGTGACTAATGCAAATGTTGGGCAGTTGATGCTGAGACAATATATTGTTCAGCCCTACCAGGAAGCACAGAATCCTCAGTTACTTAGCAACAGTGACAGCACAGAATTTAAGCCTCATCAAGGCCTCAAACAGCCCGTCAGGGTCCCTGCAAAGTTTCATGCAGCAGCACGGTATCTAGGTCAAATGTGACTTTGTCCACCTTTCTACCGTACCACTCTGAGTCACGCTTATTTGCATGGCTGAGTCACATATGTTTTTGCCCTGGGCAAAAGTCTTCAGATACTGGCTCGATCTAGTGACTGAGATCATAACTGACAAGATCCAGAAAGGGCACTGCAAAAAGGGACAGAGTCACACTTGGAAGCATTTTAAAGAGCCGGTTGAGAGACAAATTAAATGATGCTCTTGAGTCACAGTCTCCGCTGTCTTTGTTGATTAGAGAATGGTGGATGCTGATCACAGTGACCCAAATCCTGAAACGCCGCCGCAAAGGTGAAATTCTCATTAACACAGCTATGGTGACTGACAAACCCGGCTGACTGCCTGTGTGGCTATCTTGTCTTTTTTTTTTGTACACAGCTCAATGATTTAATGGATGACACCTGTGTGCCCTTTAAGCGAGGAGACTAACTTCTGTGGTGTGTGTGTGTGTGTGTTGGTGAATGGGGTGGGGAATGTCACTTGAGCCAGACCACCCTGTGGGTCTGGGGATAGTGTGTGTGTGTGTCTGTGTGAGTGTGTCAGAGGAGAGAGAGGGTCTGTCAGGGACGAAAACAAGGGGGAATTCCAGTCCACTATGCTGCTGTATGGCTGATGTCACTTGAACTACAGAGAACTGCAGAGACCCATGATGATTAAAGGTGAATCGCATGCAGCCAATACTTAGTGGTAAGAGAAGCGAACCAGTTGACGGTTCAGATGCCAGGGCTGGCTGGATAATCCTGATTTAAGCATGGGCTGACAATGAAGGTTGCTTGTATCAGGATCCTGAGTCCATTCTCATCCCACAGCGCTGTATATATATATATATATATATATATATATATATATATATATATTATCCCCCCCCCCCTTTTCTACAAATTGTACTTGGCCAATTACCCCACTCTTCCTAGGCGTCCCGGTCGCTGCTCCACCCCCTCTGCCGAGCTGGGGAGGGCTGCAGACTACCACATGCTTCTTCCGATACATTTGGAGTCACCAGCCGCTTCTTTTCACCTGACAGTGAGGAGTTTCACCGGGGGGACGTAGCGCGTGGGAGGATCACGCTATTCCTCCCAGTTCCCCCTCCCCCCTGAACACGTGCCCCAACTGACCAGAGGAGGCGCAAGTGCAGCAACCAGGACATATACCCACAACCGATTTCTCACCCACAGACACGGACAATTTTGTCTGTAGGGACGCCCAACCAAGCCGGAGGTAACACGGGGATTCGAACCGGAGAACCCCGTGTTGGTAGGCAACGGAATAGACCACTACGCTACCCAGATACCCAGCACTGTATTGATGCTATTGACTAAGTGTCAATATATAACAGAGACAGTAGCCTATCCTTTGGCGACTGGATGAGACACGGTGGGATAATGATAACTTCTTTGTCTGTGTGAGACGTGTTGGGCTAACTACTACCAAATCTTAACCCAAAGTTTGACCCTAACCACTTCCTAACCCCAACCCTACATTCGGGGTCAATATAGTGACGCTTTTGTGTTGGGACCCCAGTCGTGGGTGCTAGACCACCGGGCACAGCGCTGCAGCCCATGCTGCTCTGTGACGAACACTGTCCTGTGACATTGTGCTGCTCCAGTCTAAGTCATGTACACCAGCAAAATGAGCAAATCTCTGTTGTGACAAATTGATGGTAAAGCATAACTTAACTCTGCCTCGGGGAGCTGTCAGCCCAACAAAAAGAATTTAATTACTACTGCTTTTCATGGATGGTCTGAATGCAGAACAACCACTAAACCAAAAGTGTTGTAATTACTCAACTGAAGACAGGTAACTATTTTCAATATTCTCGTAAGGCCGTGTCCAATCATGTGTCGACAAGACTTTTCTTGTTTGAGAGGCATAATCCATCAGTGCAAAGACGAAGAGAATAAAAATATCTGATATTCTATAATATTAATACAAATACGTCTAATAAGGGAACATTTTAAACAGCATACCGATAGATTCTAATGGCCGAGCAAGAGGAAAAACGAAGCTTCAGGCAAGGAAGACCAGCTAATAATATGTGTTATACTGATTCTCAGCTTCCTTGTTGCAGTGATGGATGAAGCCGCTCATGCAGGCAACGTGTATCAGCATGTGATTTAGCTGGAGACGCAACAGGGCAGACTGGAGTACGGACACAACAGAGGTGTGAGTAGCGTGAGTTTAAAAGTCACCAATCCTTACCAGTGTGACCAGATATTGGCAGTGTCATAACTAAAATCACGCTGTTGCTTTTAAATCAAAGACTGAGCAAATTTCGTACCTTACTAGTGGAGTCTCAGAGGGATTGCTGTTAGTGAATGCATGCAGAAATTTGGGGGGGGGGGGTTGGCAAAGAATTAGGTTGTGTGTGGTTTTAAAATACATGGTTCGTAACCATTTCCACAGCAATAGGATGTACGCTGGTAATGTCTGTACAAATACACTGTTTATTAAATTGTCATTATTGGCATCTGTGTGTGTGTGTGTGTGTGTGTGGTGTTGGTGGTGGTCCAATTAATTGATGTTGCTGATAAAATATTTCATTATGAGCCAAAGTCATCAGTCTTGAGTGTGTCAGTGAGAGACGGGGTCACAGGTGACTGAAAGTCTACACTTTGTGTCTTTGCCCGTGACAAAGCTCTGGCAGTGCCACAAAGACTGATACATACTCGTTTACCGTAACAGATCCTCCACGCTGCAACAATGCACTACCAGCAAATCACCATTAGGAGCCACAATCCCAATGACGACATGCCGGTGAACCACTAAAGGTTTAAACAAAACTGTCCATCTCCAAGATGGTCATCTGGCCCGGTTCCTTGTACACAGGTTAAGCCTAGTCCTGGATTAGATTGAATTTTGAATGGCGAGTCTCTATACAAAAATCGGTTTAGTCCAGGACTAGGCTTAATCTGTTTCTGAGAAACTGGCTTATAAATTATGAGAAGGCCGATATTAAGACCAAGTACCTGGGTCAGACCATGCAGTCCGACGTGCAATACTCAAAGAGGATATGATGAAAATAACAGACATTCTGCATGAGGCTGAGTAAAATCAGGAATTGTGAAACTATTCCACAATCCTCAAGGGGACACTGATATAGTACACACGCACACACACAAACAAAGGGATTGGTTCAACAATGTTTCAATGCCATCCACATTCCAACCTTCTGCATAATTCCAGTACACAATTCTAACAACCAAAAGTGAGCAGTGTGCTAGCCGTGTAAGCTAACACAGCCAGGGGTTTCAAACAATAGGAAAGAGAGGCTGTTACTGCCAAGACTTCACGGTGATCAGTTAGTCCTTTCTTCTTCTTTTTTTCCCTCTTATTTTTCATTCTATGAAAATACACCCCCCTCCCTTGTTTACTGCAAAGATCAGGAAATGACTGAAACTATTTAGTATATATATATATATATATATATATATATATATATATATATATATATTACATGTCAACCAGTTCCCTCTTTGACTCCATTCTCTCTGTCCAACTTTGAGCAAATTAATTTTCCTATTCAATTTTTCAAGATGACAAACTTAACTCAACTCTCCTGCTGCTCTCTCGGCAGCTTTCTTGGCTTTTCAGCAAGGCACTTTTTTACTCATTCAACTAATTCCCTCTCTCCCAACACTCCTTTCTCTCTATTCCTTCCCTCGCTCCCTCCCTCCATGCTCCAGCCATAAAACCTTAATCTCTCTCTACTTTCCTCTGAGTCAGCATAAAGAACGAGCACAGGCAAACAGCACTGCTCTGTCTCTCTCTCTCTCTCTCTCTCTCTCTCTCTCTCTCCTTCTTTTACTTATAAGAGCCATAAACCCTCCTAACTCCCGCTCTTAGTCCAATAAGGCTTAGGTTGGACTCCAGGAAGCGACAAAAAGAAAGCAGAGAAAACACTCTGCTTGGAATTAGCTAAATCTGGCCAAAATCGCCTGAGAAGAGAGGGAATTGAATTACATATAAAGATAATAGTAACGTCAGTTTTGCAGTGCAAAGTTTTATCCACTGGCCATATCCGAGTGAGGTGTCTGCCTCATATTGTAATGCTCTTGTTTGATGCATGCTAAGCTGCAACACTGCATTTGCAGGGAGGAGCATTTGAGTCTCTAAAAGGTGAACGAGAAAACGTCTTTAGCTTAAGGTCTCTGGTAAAACTTCCCTGAGGTTTATGGAAATAACTCCCCCCAAAAATGTGTCTCCTTGCATTATTGTAGGAGTTTTTCTCCTCTTGTTCTGCGTCGTTACTTGAGCACAGATTTGAAAGCTTTTCTTTTCGATGCCCATTCAATGCAGTTTCTACTCTTTATTAGGCTTTTACTTTGAAAAGATGACAAAGTAGATTTTGATATCTAGCAGATGCAATACTTAGCATGTATTAAGACAGTGAAGTACCTCCTAACTATGACTATTGATTCAAAACCTTGTCAGCCTCACTACTCTCTCTCTCCCTCTCTCTCTCTCTCTCACACACACACACACACACACACACACACACACACACACACACACACACACACACACACACACACACACACAGGTAAATAAAGCTAAATCAACAGGCTGACGCACACTTTTTCTCCCCAGTGAGAGCTAACAAAAGGTAGGAATGCACAGAAAAATGTTAAGCCAAATTCTCCCTTCCTCCCCCTCTTTCCCTCTTCCTTTTTTTTTCACACTGACCTCCCTCCCACCTTCCCTCCCTCCTTTTCCCCTCTCCCTGCCCTTCCTCTTTCACAGCTGGGGTATTTAGCGGGTCCTGCTAAAGTATTCACATAGACCTAACAACAGCAAACATACGGACATGCACGGAAAGAAAATGCACACAATCCCAAAAAAGAAAATGGAGAGCGGTAACAATAACTCTGAGGATGTGCACTGCCTTCACCTCGATAAGGAAGAAAAGCCAGGGGCAGGCAGGCACGCACGCACACACACATCCCTACATACTAGAATAACTCACCAAATAGTTCATATTGTCCCTGTTTCCGTGAGTCTGTGCAACTCAGTCACACCAACGGACAGCCAGTGGGCGCTCAGGCTGTTAACCTTCACAGCAGGGCTGCGATTCAGCCCCTTCCTTCTATCAAGAGGCAGAGGCAGAGGCAGAGGGGTCCAACTCCGGTCTACCAGTCACTGGCCACTATGGAGAGCAGATCCACAGCAGATGAAGAAAAAGAAAACAAACTCTTCTATTCCCTCCGTCCACTTTTCTTCCTTCGTTCCGTTCTCTCTTCCCTTCTTGCGTTTCTCTAGACTGTCACAGTCTCTCCCGCCTCCTCTCTCTCTCTCTCTCTCTCTCTCTCTCTCTCTCTCTCTCTCTCTCTCTCTCTCTCTCTCTCTCTTTCGTCTTGTTTAATCCTGTTTTCAGTAGTTAGGCAGATCCTAACACATTCTGCCTCTTCGTGATCTCACACAGCAAGAATGAGACCACTGCTTTCCCATTTACTTCTCTCTCTCTCCCTCTCGCTCACTCGCTCGCTATCACACTCCCCCCCCCCTCTCTCCCCCTCACTCTCGGGCTTGAGGAAAAGGGAGGAATGTGTCCGCAGTAACCCGACACCACCAGTTCCTGCACAATTTCTACATTCCCCGTCCCGGCACACCATTGGCCCAAGGACCTCCTCTTATGCAAATGAGGTTTGCCCCCTCTGTGTCAACGTCTCCTGGCTCGCTCTGGTCCTGCTCTCCTTCTCTCCCCCTGGCTGTGAAAAATGGTCAGATCATCAGACGCCACTGAAACAACACACACACACACACACACACACACACACACACACACAAAGGCACACAGACTTATGTACTCATGTTAGCCACCCAACAAAAACAGATTTCACATGCACGTCTGTGTACCTCCTCCCATGGTGCTTAACTACAAATAATTGACTTGCAGAATTACAGAGTGACGGTGTTTCACTGTCAAGCATGAAAGTCGCTCACCTGTGGCAGTGCACTTGACAGTAATGTGATATTGAGAATGGTAAGGAGTAAGCCTGCGCATCAAAGATGGATTGAATCAAAGACCATTTCAGGGGTGAATCTAATCCCTTTGACATTGTAAAGTCTACATGTGTTTTGTGGACTTGGAGAAGGCTTATGACCGTGTACCCCGGGGCACTCTGTGGGGGGGGGTACTGCGGGAGTATGGGGTACCGGGGCAGTTGCTACAAGCCATCCGGTCCTTGTGTAACCAAAGCGAGAGCTGTGTCCGCTTTCTCGGCACAAAGTCAAACACGTTTTTTCGGTGGGTGTCGTACTCCGCCAAGGTTGTCCCTTGTCTCCGATTCGGTTTGTGATATTCATGGACAGGATCTCAAGGTGCAGCCAAGGTGAGGAGTTTGTCCTTTTTGGGAACTTCAGATTTGCATCTCTGCTCTTCGCAAATGATGTGGTTTTGTTGGCTTCATCAGAATGCGACCTCCAGCACGCACTGGGGCGGTTTGCAGCTGAGTGGGAAATGGCCGGGATGAGAGTCAGCACCTCCAAGACCGAGGCCATGGTTCTCTACCGGAAAACGGTGGATTGCTCCCTCCAGGTTGGGGATGAGTTGTTGCCTAAAGTGAAGGAGTTCAAGTATCTCGGGGTCTTGTTCATGAGTGAGGGTAGGAGGAGCGGGAGATTGACAGGTGGATTGGTGCAGCATCAGCAGTAATGCGGATGTTGTACCAGACCATTGGGGTGAAGAAGGAGCTGAGCCGGAAGGCAAAGCTCTCAATTTACCAGACAATCTTCATTCCTACCCTCACCTATGGTCATGAGCTTTGGGTAGTGACCAAAAGGGTGAGATCGCGGATACAAGCGGCTGAAATTAGTCTCCTCCGTAGCGGGTCTGGGCTCAGCCTTAGAGATAGGGTGAGGAGCTCGGACATCTGGAGGGAGCTCGGAGTAGAGCCACTGCTCCTTTGCGTCGAAAGGAGCCAGTTGAGGTGGTTCGGGCATCTGATTAGGATGCTGCCTGGGTGCCTTTCTTCGGAGGTTTACTGGGCACAGCCAACTGGGAGGAGACCCCGAGGTAGACCAAGAACTCGCTGGAGGGACTACATGTCCAATCTAGTCTGGGAACGCCTTGGGATCCCCAGGGGGAGCTGGAGGGCGTTGCTGGGGAGAGGGGATGTCTGGAGTGCCCTACTTTGCTTGCTGCCACCGCGATCCGACCCCGGAGAAGCGGCTGATGATGAATGAATGGATGAAAGAATGAAGTAGAGAGAGAGAGAGAGAGAGTGAAGGACATAGCTATGACAGAGACAGAATGATAGCGACAGAGTGGGAGAGTGTCTTAGAGACAATGAGAGAGAGAGCGAGAGAGAGGATGAAGAGTAATGATTTTTTTTTTCTTTTTTTTCTCTCCAGTTGTATCCGGCCAATTACCCCACTCTTCCGAGCCGTTGCGGTCACTGCTCCACCCCCTCTGCCAATCCCGAGAGGGCTACAGAATACCACATGACTCCTCCAATACATGTGGAATTGCCAGCCGCTTCTTTTCACCTGACAGTGAGGAGTTTTCGCCAGGGAGATGTAGCATGTGGGAGGATCGAACTGTTACCCCCAGTTCCCCCTCCCTCCCGAACAGGTGCCCCAACTGACCAGAGGATGTGCTAGTGATGCAACCAGGACACATACCCACATCCAGCTTCCCACCCGCAGACACGGCCAATTGTGTCTGCAGGGACGCCTGACCAAGCCAGAGGTAATGCAGGGATTCAAACCGGCGATCCCCATGTTGGTAGGCAACAGAACAGACTGCTACGCCACCCGGACAACCGAGCGATGGTGTTTTAAAGCTGATTTTTAACTTACTGTGGTGTCTACATGGTATGGACCAACAGAGAACGTTGTCTCTCCATGTAACAAGAACACAATTTGGTGTGTTTTTGTTACATGGAGGCACTAATGTCAGTAAAACCGCATGCAGTGTATAAAATATGATTAGAAAAAAACACTGTTAACATTCAGAATAGAATTTAACTTACAAATTAATATATCTAACGTTTATATGGTAAATGGAATAACAAATTAGAATGATTTTTTTAAATGGCTCTTGGAAGAAGAGTTCCCTATCAGAAGTTGAGGAGGATAGGTTGAAGTATGTTGTAAGTAATCGGAATCAGAATTGTATTGATTGCCAGGTATTTCAAGAACATTTAAGGAATTTGACTTGGTATGTTGGTACATGAGGGAAAAATTAACAGTAACAGTAACGTTAAAGTTAAAAGAATTACATACATATATATATATATATATTTACTAGACAAAATAAAAATAGATGAAATAAGGTGCAATAAATGGCTCCCTGCAGCTTTCGTATGTAAATTGCAGTCTTATTATTTTTCTGGCCATAATGTGTAAAAAAAAAGATACAGGGTTATCTTTACAAACTGTCTTTTCCTGCACCTAGGAGACTGCATGACTTAGCAAGACACCACACACTAAAGAAAAAGAAGAAACAAGGCATTTCAGTAGTAGCACAATTATGTTTAACACACACACACACACACACACACAGTGGCATTGTGGGACTAGGGATGACCTTCGTAGAGGTCAGTTGGGAATCCAATTTTAATTAAGTGTGTGCACACTGTAATCCCACTCTGTTGTCCCTGCCGCGTTGTCTCACCTTTTGTTAACGTCACCCTTAGCTAGTGCCACCATTAACATCACACTAGTGTGCTGTAGAGCCGAAGTAACGGAGAAGACCGTAGGTTCACACTTTAGCCGTGTAGGCAACTTTCTTTAATCCACGGTAAATCAGAGAGACAAACAAAACCCACAGCTCGACTGAGCGGAGGTGGCAAGAATAACCAGAAAACTGGCTGGACAACCATAACTTAACCCTGCGTTAACCTGCCAGGGCAACCATGACTTAACCCTTAGGGTTGAATTCTGTCCCCAATACGTGTCCACCACATGAGCCCCCCCAGAATTCGTCCTAGTAATCGAAGTCAGGCAGGCGCGGGTGGACGACAGGCCGTCCGCGGCGGCTCCGGATAACAGGGGCCGGAGTGTCTGTGGGAGGCATTGACGCGGGCCTGTGGAGGTCGGCCTGAGGAGCAGAAGAGGCAGCTCGGGCCTCCACGGGGGGAGGAGGCGGAGCCGGGGGACGACCGCGACGAGGAGGTTGGGCTAACTCCAACGGCTGGGTCAAGTCCAGGTGTGCGGGTTTAACTCGGTCCACTGAAACATGCTCGGCCGTGCCCCCAAAATCCACCACCAGGTGCTTAGTTCCCCGTTCCAGGACGCGGAAGGGGCCGTCATAAGGGGGTTGCAGAGGGGGGCGGTGTGCGTCGTGACGGATGAACACGTAGTCCGCTGACTGCAGACCTGGGGGCACCTGGGACACCGGAGCGCCGTGTTGGGCGGTAGGGACGGGTGTGAAAGCTCTGACCCCGTCCAGCAAGGAGGCTCGTTGGTCCACAGCTGACCAGGGACGCGTTGCATTGGGCATGAAATCGCCTGGGACTCGCAGCGGCGTGCCGTACACCAGCTCCGCAGAGGAGGCTTGTAGGTCTTCCTTCGGGGCGGTCCGCAGGCCCAGCATGACCCATGGGAGCTTGTCAACCCAGTTGCAGTCCTTGAGAGTAGCCCGAAGCGCAGCCTTCATGGACCGGTGGAAGCGCTCACATAGGCCGTTCGCCTGAGGGTGGTAGGCGGTAGTGCGATGAAGCTTGACGCCCAGAGCCTCACCCACAGCATTCCATAGCTCTGAGGTAAACTGTGGCCCACGGTCAGATGAAAGGTCGGAAGGCGTACCGAAACGTGAGACCCACGACCCAATAAAAGCCCGGGCCACATCAGCAGACGTCGTGGATGCCAGGGGAACAGCTTCAGGCCAGCGCGTAGTCCTGTCCACCACAGTGAAGAGGTAGGTGAACCCATGGGAGGGGGGTAGGGGACCAACCAGGTCGACGTGGACATGGTCAAATCGTCTCTCCGGCACTGCGAAGCGTTCCAGGGGCGCCTTAATGTGGCGGTGTATCTTAGCCCGCTGACAGGCAACACACGAGTCGGCCCACGCTTTCACGTCTCTCTTAAGTCCCTCCCACACAAACTTAGCAGAGGTCAGGCGCACGGATGGCTTACCGCCTGGATGAGAGAGGCCGTGCACAGCTTCAAATACGGGGCGTCTCCAGCTGTGCGGGACGATGGGCCTGGGCTGTCCTGTGGAGACGTCACACAGGAGGGTGACACCTGTGTCGCTGAAAGGAACGTCCTGCAGGCGGAGCCCCGTGTCGGAGGCCCGGAGACGGAGGATGCTCGGGTCCGTGGCCTGGTCAGCAGCCATCTGTGCATAGTCAAGGCCTAGGTGGACCGCTCCAATCACTGCCCTAGACAGGCAGTCAGCTACCTGGTTAGACTTACCAGCGACGTGCTGGATGTCGGTAGTGAATTCCGAAATGTAGGAGAGTTGTCGCTGCTGGCGAGCGGACCATGGCTCGGCCGTCTTGGACAAGGCAAACGTGAGGGGCTTGTGGTCCACGTACGCAGTAAACTCGCGGCCCTCTAGCAGGAAACGGAAATGCCGGACGGCGAGCCAGAGACCGAGGAGTTCCCTGTCAAAAGTACTATACTTGCGCTCTCGGGGTGTAAGCTGGCGACTGAAAAAGGCCAAAGGCTGCCAAGCCCCCCCCCACCCACTGTTCGTGAACCGCACCAACAGCATAGTCCGATGCATCCGTGGTTATGGAAATAGGCGCTGTAGGTGAAGGATGCGCTAGCAGGGTAGCCTGGGAGAGCGCAGCTTTAGTCTCGGTGAACGCACGGTCCCGCTCTGCTGTCCAGTCGACCGCCTGGTTGGGGGACATGCCTTTCAGCGACTCGTACAGTGGTCGGATGATAAAGGCGGCTCGAGGAATGAAGCGGTGGTAGAATGTCACCATCCCTATGAACTCCCTGAGCGCACGAGCTGTTTGGGGGCGCGGAAAGGCCGCCACCGCTTCCACCTTTGAGGGCTGGGGGACTGCCCCGTCCCCGGTGATGCGGTGCCCGAGGAAATCAATGGCTGTCAGCCCGAACCGGCACTTCGCCGGGTTGACGATCAGCCCATGCTGGCTGTGAAGAGGGCATGAAGATGGGACAGGTGTTCTTCCTCGGAGGCGCTGGCGATGAGTATGTCGTCCAAATAGACGAAGATGAAAGGAAGGCCACGGAGCACTGAATCCATCAGCCGCTGAAAGGACTGGGCCGCGTTTTTGAGTCCAAATGGCATTCGTAGGAATTCAAATAGGCCGAATGGGGTTGTCACCGCTGTCTTGGGGATGTCTGAGGGGTGCACGGGAACTTGATGATAACCACGGACCAGGTCGACTTTTGAGAAGACGCATTTGCCAGACAGGTTTGCAGAAAAGTCCTGGATATGCGGGACAGGATAGCGGTCAGGCGTGGTGGCGTCATTTAGTCGGCGGTAGTCCCCGCATGGGCGCCAACCTCCATCAGGCTTAGCGACGATGTGGAGTGGGGACGCCCACGGGCTGTCAGAGCGGCGGATGATCCCCATGCGTTCCAGGTGCTCGAACTCAGACTTGGCAATGGCGAGTTTGGCGGGGTCGAGACGCCTGGCTCTGGCGTAGACCGGGGGCCCCTTCGTAGCAATGTGATGCTCCACCCCATGCTTAGCGGTGGGTGCAGAGAAGGTAGGCTGGGTGAGGTCAGGGAACTCAGCGAGGAGGCGGGTGAACTTGTCTGCCTCTGAGAGAGAGTTGGCTAGACCTGCATAGGCCGCTTCCCTCCGCGTACATGCGAAGGAGGAGAAGGTTAAGGCATCGACCAGACGGCTGTTCTGAATGTCCACTAGCAAACCGTAAGCGCACAAAAAATCAGCTCCGAGGAGGGGAAGCGTTACATTGGCCATGACGAACTCCCACGTGAAACGTTGTCCACCAAAACACAGTTCTACAGACCGCACGCCGTAGGTGTGGATAGGGCTGCCGTCAGCCGTCGCCAACTGGGGGCCCCGCTCCCCGCCCATGATGTCGACGTCAGTAGCAGGGAGCACGCTCCTCTGTGCGCCCGTGTCACAGAGAAATCGCCGACCGGAGATGGTGTCGAGGATGAAGAGTAGCCTGCTCGTATCGCCAACACTCATGGCCACTACTGAGTGTTGGCCCTCTCGTTTCCCGTCGGCCTGTAGTTGCAGGGGGAACGGCACCGTTTAGCTTTCGCACCAAATCGAGCGTGGTACATACAGAGTCCAGAGGGCTTGTAGCGGTCTGATGCTGTGGCGCCACCGTCGGGCCACGCCCGCGATGTCGGTGGGGGGCCAGTGAAGGTAGGAGCCAGCACCCCGGCATGGGAGGAACGTTGTGTAGCGACGAAGAATCGGTCAGCCTCCTTTGCCAGCTCACGGGGATCAGTGATGGTGGAGTTAGCGAGCGCAGTCTGGACGTGGGGCGGCATGTTGCGCAGAAACAGCTCCATAAACAGGAAACATGGCTTTTCTTGACCCAGTAGGTTTAACATCCTGCTCATTAGCTCCGATGGTTTGCCATCTCCCAAGCCCTGAATTGCGAAGAGGCGACGTGCTCTCTCCGTTGCTGACAGTTCAAAAGTTTCAAGGAGGAGATGTTTAAGTGCGGCGTATTTACCATCGGCCGGTGGGTTGGTTATGAAACCGCTTATTCTGGAAGCCGTAGCGCACCTGGTCTCGTCTGCTGTTATGTCTCTGAGCGCGAACTGCGCCTCAGCCTGCGCGAACCATGTAGCCGCGGAAGACTCCCAAAACTCCGGCAGTTTAATTGCAACGGCGTTCGTAGCCATAATGTGTGTGGTTTCAGAAAACTTATCCGAAAACCGACGTCGGGGTCACCAGTGTAGAGCCGAAGTAACGGAGAAGACCGTAGGTTCACACTTTAGCCGTGTAGGCAACTTTCTTTAATCCACGGTAAATCAGCGAGACAAACAAAACCCACAGCTCGACTGAGCGGAGGTGGCAAGAATAACCAGAAAACTGGCTGGACAACCATAACTTAACCCTGCGTTAACCTGCCAGGGCAACCATGACTTAACCCTTAGTTCCTGGGTTGAATTCTGTCCCCAATACGTGTCCACCACAGTGCCATAAAAAAAACAGGCAAAGAAGATGCGGATCCTTGTTAATTTCTAAAATTTAACAGCAAGCTGAGAAACGTTTGACCGGATCTAATCTTAATTAGGGTGGTTTTATGAGATCGTCTTACTTGGGCTGCCCCTTCACATTTCGATATCTACATGTCTGTAGATCGATGTGTGTGGGTGTCCTGTAATAGAGGGACTGTAGGTTGGATTTCCAGTGACAAGGTATTGTGTTCTTCGAGCAAATGGGGACTCATCTGATTAAACTTAACCCCTGGCTCTTCGGTGACATTTATGTTTGTCCCCCCGGTGCCACTGAGCTCACATTTTCTTATTAAACTATGTGTGACACTGTGACGTGCAGTGAGGTCAGTGGCTGGGTAGGCAGTGGGCATTCACAAATCCAAATTACACCCTTTTGTGCTCTCTAATGTTTTAGAACAATCTGATCCTTCTTCATCTTCCAACTAAGTAACACCATTGCCTCACATCATTACATTACACAGCATTGCATCACTAAATCCCAAAAATGCCTCTTTAACTCCATTTTGGTAGACATACCGTTAATACAACAGATAGCTGCGCTTTGTTGGTTGTGTCAGTGGTCTCCTCGATTTGTACGGACACGAAAGGGGGCTGCATTTACCTCATCTTGAATGTTCTGTCGAAGAGTGTCACTTACTGCCAAGATAAGGTCGTTTTGGATACGGTTCGATGTTCCGGAAAGCACCGAGGAAACTTCCAAGATGCGTCGCCAACCGCTGGTCATTCTCCGCAAAGACGCTTAAGAGCTCCACAGTTTCCCTGGTTTGATGAGCCCGTGCTTTCCTTGTTTCCTATGAAGGCTAATTCCTGTTTCCCTAATTAGCAAGCAGCACGTATCAAGTCCTTCAGAATTTCATGATTTCCCCTCACCTTCGCATTGTGCGTGGAGAGTTGCTGTTTGTTAGCATCGTTTGATCGGAGTGCAGTTTCCAAAGGTTTTCAATGCTGTTTGCTGTTGAATGTGTGCACTGGACCGCTGGTGTTTGACTAGCGCTGCAGGCCAGTTGTTCAGGTCACTGTAGCCGGCACCTACCCGTACAATGTCCCGCTCTGTGGAAAACAGCAAAGAAGGGAAGCAGTACAGCCTGCTGGTGGTAGCATCGGAGCCACATAGCCACTCTTTCCTTATGTACCACTCCTGCAGTAATGATCGGATGATTTTCTGCCCTTTATGCTGGTGGATGTCTGTGAATGTTCTCATTCATCCAGGTCTTGGTTATCCAAAGGAGTTGAATCAAGTGCAACTGGACTTGGTATATATCCGTGAAGACATTTCGCCTCTCATCCAAGAGGCTTCCTCAGTTCGTGCCTTTCTGACTAGACCAAGCTAGTCCGACTGGCTGGTGATGAGACTCAGTATTTATCCTCTAGGAGTGGTTGTCAGAGCTATTGATGTCCATGGCTCTTTGAGTCCCGATGTTTACCAACGCCCGTCGCTAACAGAGCAATAGATATGCGTGGCTCGTTTGTGTACCGATGTTTGGCCGCGCCCGTCGTTATCGGAGCTATTGATATGCGTGGTTCTCCTGTGCTCCGATGTCCAGCCGCGCCCGTCGCCATCGGAACTATTGATTTGCATTTGTTTAGCAGCGACGGTCGTTGGGGGTGTTAGTTTCGACTTCATTGTTCAGTGGTCATGAGAGTCGTTGGAGCTGTTAGCGACCGACTGTTGTTCTTGGAGGCTAGGCTTCTTGAGTCTCCTGGGTAGAGATGAAAGGACGGCATTGTAAGTGGGAGATAGGTGGTGTCGCAGACCTCCTCTTCTGTTGAGGGATGGTTTTTCCAGTTTCGCATAGATGGCTTCCTTCAGCTAGCTTGGTTTATTGGTAGCACAAATATCTATGACATTGTAGCAATTTAGCACCTTGACGGCTCTGATTGGCTCGCAGTCCCGCCATAAGCAGTGCCTTTCCTTGTTCGTTGATTTCGCCTGAAGCTACGCGATACGCATGCGCAAACTCCGAGATTCACAACGTTAAAGGCAATCCTGAAAAAAGCAGAGCCTACCCTTCCCACTGAAAAAGTAGGCGAGCTTGTGCACTATACAACGTTTCGCTCTTAGAAGTTTACGGACTTAGAAAACGACCAGGACATAAAAATATCATTAACAATACCTTATAACACAGCATACTTGTAACTAGAGTGAGATTTTGATATTTTGATATGAATTTGTATGGTTATTTTGATTAAATTACCCTGACCACACATCATTGGTGTCCAAATTCCTCAAAGAAAACACATGAAATTATTATTGATGTAGCGATTAATCAATTTTTATTTTCATTTTTCTATGGCTGTGGGAGCCAAGTGGAAGCATTGTGTGGTGAGATTCTCTGCAACAGGAGCCGGGTACATGATTTACTAGTCCTTGTTGTCAACTGGTGACATTACACGTCTATTTAGGACTTTACATCCGAACTCTGACATAAACTTGGTAGAGCAGATCCACAGCATGTGGATGTATGTACTCCACATACACACATGGTGCACCTTTGTCCTGGACAGGTGGAAAACACAAACTGGCAAAAACAGAGGGGATAATTTGAACTCTAAATTAAATCTGGGAATGGCCAAGCAAAGTTACAGTCCAAGAAAATTAATCTCTCTGTTCATGGTCTCTTAAAAACCTCTCTCTCTTTCCCTGTGTGTGTGTGTGTGTGTGTGTGTGTGTGTGTGTGTGTGTGTGTGTGTGTGTGTGTGTGTGTGTGTGTGTGTGTGTGTGTGTGTGTGTGTGTGTGTGTGTGTGTCACAAACGTAGAACAGTCATTTTATTGTGTCTGGTGCTGACTATAGCAAGTGTCACATTCCCCACACCTACATTTACACACATGCACACGTCTCTCTCTGTCTGTCTGTCTGTCTGTCTGTCTGTCTGTCTGTCTGTCTGTCTGTCTGTCTGTCTGTCTGTCTGTCTGTCTGTCTCTCTGTCTCTCTCACACACACACACACACACACACACACACACACACACACACACACACACACACACACACACACACACACACACACACACACACAACCAATCATGTACTTACACAAAGAGACGCAAAGACATATACAAGCATACACGCATACAAGCATCCACGCACACACTTGACCTTATTTGACCTGGCCCTTGCCCTCTTTGACCACTTCATTCAACAACAACAGCCTCTGTCACTTTGTCCTACAAATGGCTGGCACATACAGCATACACAAAGGCCTGGCTCACGGACACACACACATCGTCATTGAGGGTTGGTGGATGTAGGTCAAAGTGAATTTGAATATGGTAATAAACTTGCTGGTGAATTGAGGTCACGGACACTCAGCCATTCTCTCTTGAATTCCTCAAATCTCCTTAAGATCACAGGTCATGACTGTATCTAGCCCATACTCTGATACTCATCACTCCCTCCATTCATCCACCCATCCATCCAGCATTCTTCATACCGCTTTCTATTCTTGTTCTTGTCTGTTGCTTGATTATTTGTATTTTTCACATAACAGCTATTGTTTACTGTATTTGAATCTTCTATTTTCTTTGTACAAGGACTTTAGTATTGTGTTTTGTTGCCTGTTTTTTTTTTTTTTTTTTTGTATTTTGTTGAATGGTAATGTTTGCATGGAGTATTCCTGCCCTTTTCCATCATGAGGTGAATTTTCTTACTAGGGTGTCTTTGTAAATGAAAGGGTTTTGTTTGTTTTTTTGTTAACTGGCTTCACTGGTTAAATAAAGATTAAAGAAAATAGTCTCTATCTCATTTTCTGTATCATCACTCCCGACCGGCGTCTTTGCTGATCCATTAACTCCAATCCCACCTTCCAGTTCAATCTCTTTGTTCTCAGTCTTAACATATAAACCTATTTACATCGTTAATTACTTCACTTGCCTTTCATCAGTGAACCCCTTAAATTATGTCCTGTAGTCAAGCAAGAGAAGCGTGTATACGTGCATGTTACATATACATGTATATGTATGTATACACATGTATATGTATGTATACATGCATGCACGCAAGTCCCCTTATCGTCCAAAGCAACCCCCCCCCCTCTCTCTCGCTCTCTCTCTCTCTCTCGCTCACACACACACACACAAACACACACACACATACACACGCACACACAGACATCACACGTTCTTGATAATTACCATCTGTTAGTCATTTCTGGTGTCATTACTGGTGACATGATTACCAAATTATCATCTTGTGCGATCATGACACAATTACTAAAGCTACAGTCCTGAAGATCTTTGTTTTTTGTAGTTGAACAGTGTGTCCTATGCAGGGGTTGGTGAGGTGAGTGTTGTCTGAGCGCCATCCGGGCTGAACGAGAGTCAGCAGGGCTGTTGGGTCAGAAACACCCCAAAGAACCTGGCTGAACCTGAGTTTTACTTATTGATGTTGTACTATCTGTTGGTGAAGGTCTTCTACCGGCTTGTTCTGTCATATCTGCTAGTTAGACACAACAACTTCACCTCTCCTTCATACTCAACACTACCTGCCTTCTTCTTCCTCATCTGGCTGCTGTGACGAAGATGGGAAACACTATGCACCCTATCAGTCCTACCAGACACCAACCATCACATCACATACTGCTGAAGTCCTCACGATATGGATTCGTGGATCATTATCACTGGAAACTACATGAGGCGATAAGTGATTTCTGGGATCCTTAAGTAAAAACTAAATCACCTCAATAAATCAATTTTACACATGCATGGACAAAGTTGCCTGTCTGCGCATGGTTTATGTACAAACTTCTTGTTATCGTAACGGTATTGAGTGTTAATACATTTTGCTTGGTCATATTTTGTCAGCCAGCAACCCAACATGACATGCGTCTCCACTAATTGTCACACCAAACTAAAAAATAGTCGGTGAACAGATGTGGACAATAACATCATTGCTGAGAGTTATTATTCAAAGAGACACTGTCTGTCTGTCCGCCCGTCTGCCCGTCTGTCTGCCTGTCCGCCTGTGTCGAACCCGCTTATCCGTGCTTCTTTCAACATTATTTTTCTGTTTCTCTTTATTTCTCACAAAAACTTTCTCCACTGCTAATCTCTTAGTATAACCACTGTCACAGCTCATTACTGTTAACTGACTGGCTCACAAAAGAGACAGAAAAAATAATTCTCTCCCTTTCTCTCGCTCTCTTCTGTCTCTCGCAAGCGCACTGCAATGACGGATAGTAGTAGTTATTTCTAATTTTGCAATCATGTTAACAAAATACCGCACAATATCACACACACACACACACACACACACACACACACACACACACACACACACACAGGGCTAATAGGATTGTGGTGTGTCCAGATGTGGCATTACATTTCTCCTGATTTTGTGTGTTGATTCAGTGATTAGAATATTGGGATTCTATTGGTTAGTCTTATCTGGCAATCCTTTTAATGCACTGAGGGGATTACAGAGTGTGGGTCTGTGTATGGCCGTGTGTGTGAAGCTTTACTGTGTGCGTCTGCCACTACAACATTTTGTAAACTGTAAATATGCCGCTTTGTCCTCTCTCTTTCTCGGTTTCTGTCCGCTTGTCTTCCTCCCTCTCCCATTATCCAGCTCCTTCTCGCCTTCTGGATTAATCCGTCTCCCTTCCGCCTTGCTGTGTCCATCATTCTGTCCGCTCCTCTCCTGCACTCTTACTTTCATTGCTCTTGTCATTTGCATCCTCTAATTTCCTGTCTCTCAGCGTAATAAAAGGTTGGTATTAACGTGACATGAGAAAAGGCCGTTAGCTCAGTCTCTGGAGGGACTGGGAAAGGGAGGTGGATGGAAACGGAGAAATGGAGGAGGGAGAAATTTCTAATGGACCATGATTTATGTAATAGCGCACAAAGACAGAGAGAAACAGAGGGGGGGGAGAGAGAGAGAGAGAGAGAGAGAGAGAGAGAGAGAGAGAGAGAAATGCTGACAGGCAGAGACTCTCTCTTTCTCTCTCTCTCTCCCTCTGTTTCTCTCTCTCCCTCTGTTTCTCTCTCTCTCTCTAACACACACACACACACACACACATACTATCACACACCCACAGCCAGCGTGCGTTGTGTACGGTCATCTCCCCCGTCAGTGGAATATTCTGCAGGAATGCAGACCTAAATCAAGCAGAGCAGAGCCATTCACTAATCTCTTTCCTAACAAAACAAATACCTCTTATAGCATTTTCAAATGCATGTTCCCACACTGCTGCTAATGCACACTTAAACACACTTGAATTAGTTCCTGTGTGACCGTGGAAAATTGGAGGCAGTCTGTTTAAAGAGTACATTTTTTGATACGCGTACCTAAATGAGGGCTCTGCACATGTGATCCACTGCTTCACCGTGCCCTTGCTGCACCGAGGCATAGGGAGATGCAAGAGTCATTATTTTTAATTGACCAATAATAATGAATGCCTCGCTGGTAAAATAAATCGTATCCATTGGCTTTCTACAGACACACAGGAAGAGCACTAAGGTCATACTTCATGTCTGTGTTTGCTTTAGAGTTGCTTTTTTTTTTGGTAGGTCAATACATGATACAATAGTCATACAGCCATGACCTGGAATTTGGGACTAGATAATTTACTATATTGCAGTTAAAACATCATCGCCAGTCTTATTGGTCTGCTACATGTAGTGTTTTTAACATCCTTTTTTGAATATCCTCGAACTCAGATTGAAAAAAAAAGATGAAGGAAATGACCAGTCCTCAGTCACTTTTCAGTGATTCCTGGAATATCAATTTCTTCCGACAATTCTCAGGGGGGAGCAACAGGAAGCTCTTCAGAAAGTTGATTTGTTAAAAAGGCAGTGATTTTCTTTTTTAGTTTAATCTGTGATAGCTTGGCTGTAGTTTAGCTTATTTGAGGAATGTATGGGAACCAGCATCGAGTTGCCGTCAAAGACGAGCCCGCATTCCTTTCACTTTTCATCTGGGTTTTAAAATGCATGCATCATTTGTGGAGATAACAGGCCACTGAGAGGCCTATAAACATCAACCAAAGTATAGCAACATGTGGAAACACTTCAATATAAAGCCCACTGTAGTTGTGACATGCACACTGTCCCAAGGCCAACCTGGCTAAAAATAAAGCAATAAACGTGACACATAAATGCATGGCAGGCATGGTAAAAATGTAGCATAAATGCTAAGTTAGCTTTACATTGATTTAGCATTGCTGCTCATAGTGTGAACGCCTGAATCAGTCAGTAAAGTTTTTGCCTGTGCAATTAAAAATGATGTTCAACAACATTTTAATAAGGATGGGCTTCCAAAACAGTGAACTTATGCTTTAAACGAATGCTGATTTTAGTGTCGTAACTGGGTGTAACAACAATTTCAATTTCACTTCCTGTCCCCCGATGTAATGAAGGCAAAGTTATGGCAACATTTAAGGTTTCTTTTTGAAGGGGAAGTGACAACTTTAGAATGATGTGCTACTCTATTTAGTTGAACACTTGATATTTTCCTACAAATGTACCCACCGCATCCATTATCCTCCTATTCAGACTTCGTATATCAGACTGGCTATACTGAACGGGTGTTGAAAAAGCCAACGTTAAGTTCTTTCCAACGCCAGTTCTTTCCTCTGATGTCATATAAAACGAGAAAAAATATCATTTATATTTGACAAAAATTGAGTTTTAGCCTTCTATTTGTGAGCTAAACTAAAACTGGCCAGCTCCCTTTTCTCCGGCTGTGAGCCAGATTTCCCATAAACCATAAAACAAATAATCAATAAATCACTGTAATAAACATCGGGTAATCAGTTATCAAAAGACCTGTTTGTAGCAGGTATTACCGAATGTACATCACTGTAGCGGTGACACAGTTGTCTCTGACTGACCAAACACATTCAGCAGAGCCTGGATCATGTCTGTGTGTGTGTGTGTCTGTGGACATGCGTGCACATGCTAGGCTAGCACATGGGGTTTGAAGGGTGGGGGCTTGTCTATAACAAATGGTCCCCCTCTCTGTGTGATGTCAGAGCTTGGCTGAGGATAGGGGTCGTTCAAGACAACTAGTGTGATTCCCTCATCCCTGGGTAAGCCCACAAGCACACACACACACACACACACACACACACACACACACACACACACACACACACACACACACACACACACTGTACAGCACATGCAACCCTTCTCCCTGACTCCGCTTTTCACTCCTAATACGGTATTTAGAGACATTCTTTAATAGCTTCAAGAACACAAGTTCATATATTTTACACGGAAACACACACACACGCACACAAACACACCGACACACTGCCTCTGGGTTATAATGTCACAGACTTCTCAAACACATAGAACTGTCCCACAGAGTCAAGACACAGATAATCCCTCCAATCCTGCCTCTACCCATACTCTCAACCTCCCATCTTCTCTCCCTGTCAGGAGAGATGGACATCAACAATCTTTCATGATTTATAGAATCCATAAATAATCCTAACAGAGAGAATAGTTAATATGTAGCTTGTGTGTGTGTGTGTGTGTGTGTGTGTGTGTGTTTGGGTGCTAGATTTGACCAGTGTGAAAAAATAACATGGGGAAGTGGGATGACAAGAGACACTTAGCCATTAGATGAAAGTGCAATCAGTCACTCTAGAGTGCATTAAAATCACAAACAGCCTGAAGAGTATATACTCAATAAGTACACACAGCATACTCGTTATTATGGAATAAGCCATTACCAGCAGTTATTTCTGACCAAAATATACTCATATAATGCATCATATGGCAATCTATGAACAATATGTCGCATGGCAGTTCATCTGTTGTTGCTGTTGAATTAAAACATTTTAACTAAAAAAAAAAACCTGATTTTCAGCAATCTTATTTTCAAAGTATTTGACCACGCATTTACTACAAGTCCTCTGGGGCAGGTTAGAGTTTGTTTCCATGCTGCTGCACTGCAAAAACAGACAATAAATGCAGGACTTAGATATCAATATGCATTACTAAAATAATAAGCTAAAAGATGTAGGCTGACATGATTTGAATGAGAAACTGGTGATGTTATTTTGCATGGAAGGAAATTAGCCATTAGAATTATCTGTTCAAAAACAAACAAAAAACTTTTGTCAGTATTTTTTTTCCATTATAGGCCTAAAGTTTAAATGATGATTTGGTTGTTTATGGCTTCACTCCATGCTGGGGGACCTACCTCCAAATTTGCCGCCCCCTGTAGGCAGTCAAACATTCTACAGAGCACCTACAGGACAGAAGATATACGACAGAGACATAAGCAAAGAAAGTAAAAGAGAGCACAGGGAACTCTTAATGCATATTTGTGTGTATGTGTGTGTGTGTGTGTGTGTCCTAGTGTAAGGGTGCATAAAGGCAGGCTGTGATTGAAAGAGGCCTCAGCACCAGTTCTTGATTTCAACACAACTGCTTGTCTCGCTTTTTCACTATTACTGACCCTCTGGGCTCTATTTTCCTTCTGACGCAAGGCTGAAAGAGGCACAAACGCAGGCTGATTGACAATTACCTCTGTCGCAAGGCTAATTTCCCCCGCCTGCTTCCATTTGGTAATTTTGTGGCTCAAAAGGAACCCGCCTGCACCAAAATGGGTGGCGTGGTGCAGCGTGGGGTATGTGAATGCAGATATGCTGGTGTAGTACAATCCTGGCATCCATTTTGACCTGAAATATCACCCACGCCTGCCCAGACCATGGCTATGCACAGACCCAGGTGCAATGAGATACTTTAGTGCAGCAGTATAGATACGAGCACACAGAATATCTATCTAAATATGTTTTAATGGATGTTAGTCTATGCATTTCACCCCAACGGGGGGAAAAATGAAACCAACAGTAAAAACTGCATGAATGCAAAGTTCTGAATAAGTTAATCACTAAAAAATAAGGTCAATATGTGGCAGTTGAATTTGTTCTGAATCAAAGACAGCTTCCCTCATCATCATGAAGTAGAGAAAATGCATCTTAACCTGGCTAAGTGACCGTCTATCTGACACAATAGGATGTATCTTTGAATAAAAACTGTGTATACTAGAGCCTGACATCTGGTCAGGAATTTCAATTTACTATCAATCCCGTGAGCGGGATGGGACAGGAGGGAAAATCTATTCCCATGTCAGGCTCTGGCCGAGACTCTTGTTCATTTTTAATCTCTGTTGACTTGTTTATGACATGAGAAAACTGGAAGCAATTTGTACGTTATGCCAGCCAGGCTGTTGAATCATGATCATGTTTGTTTTGTTTCGTCACAGGTTTTCATTGTTCTCAGCACAATGACAATAAAGGTCTATTCTATTTTATTCTATTCTATTCTAGGGAAGGAATGTATAACTGGAGGACGGCCATGGTGCAGGGAATGAATTTACCGCCGTCGGATTTCATACATCCAAGTTAACCAAGGAAAAATGTGGAGCTGTTCTGATAGACTTACTTCTTCATCTATCTAGAAAATGACAATCCTCTGCACCACAAAGCATTTAAAGGGTATGAGAGAAGCGGATTTGACTGGCCAAGACGAAGCCTGTCCTAACTCCACCTGCTTATAATGTATTCATCATGATCCAACCCCTTATTCAACTGCGACACACTGTATCAGGGTTGTGCTCCTGGTCACCAAATTATCAAAAAAAATATTACATCATGCCCACATGCACCAGCTTGTAGCACTTGTGTTTGTGCTTTCGCCCAGTTATGAGGAACATAACAAAGCATTCAAGGTGTTGCCTTGGCCTCCAAATTCTCCAGATCTCAGTCTGATCGAGCATCTGTGGGATGTGCTGGAAAAACAAGTCTGATCTATAGAGGCCCCACCTCACAAAGCACAGGAATTAAAGGATCTGCTGCTAATGTCTTGGTGCCAGATACCAGAGGACACCTTCAGAAGTCTTGTGAAGTCCATACCTCGATGGGTCGGAGCTGTTTTGGCGACACAAGGGGGACCTACACAATATTAGGCAGGTGGTTGTAATGTTTTGGCTCATCGTGTCTGCAGAAGAAGAAAAAAATAGCCTTTTCTCCAGTCACTATCTTCACGACAAGTGGGTATATAAATAATGGCCAATTTAGAGTCAATGAATCCATATCAATGCAGCCAGAATTCTATCCAGTATTTAATAGATGGTATCCCTGGTTTATCACAAACAAAAATGCCTCATTATTTTGGAAGAATATCATAAAAGGTAATAATGAGAGAATGTATTCACCCATACCAGCCCTGGTGCCTACAAGAAAGTCACAAAAATTAACCAAAAAAATCTGCCAGAAAAATTATCACTCTCTTCACTCACTACAGCAATAACATAATACACATTGCAATATTAATACATCAATAATAACATATGGCAAAATTAGCCTACATTAGGACAGACGAAAACTGCGACTCGAACGACAATGATGTGATGATATAGTAGTTGAAAGGGGCTTTCATTAGAGCCATCACTGCAGTGAAACAGTGACAGGAGAAAAATGCAGCCCCTGTAATTCTCTCGAGGATACGGTGTGAATCGTATTGCAAATCGTTAAGGAAAACTGTTTATTTTGCAACAACATTTTAAATGGTAAAAAAAAATCACAGATTGTTGAAGAGCCTGTTAACCTGCAAGACAGAATTTGAAGTACTGTGCAAATACTGCCACTAGTCCACTTCCAGCGCCCTATTTGCTACGGGCTACTGTCATATTCTATTAGCAGAAAGAAAAGCATTTGTTTCAAGCAGAGTATGAGGGCAAGAGAAGGGGAGCAGAGAAAATAACAGAGATGGGAGAGGGACATTCATATCCACAGATATGAAGGGAGACAGGGAGAGGACGACACAAAATGAAAATATCATACCATAAATGACACAGCAAATATTTATGCTATGATATTTTATGGTATTTATGATATTCTTCTTGCGAAACAATGACACGGTTCTCTGCTAATAAATCACCACCCCGCCCAACACCTCTTGGTGGTACCAGCTGCTCATATTCACCTTATACTATATTCAAGGCTCAGCGTTTTCGGTTTTTACCGATTTTCACCGAAAAATACCCAGATTTTTTAAAAGGAGCAGATCGGTTTAATCTGTTTTTACCCCGGATTCTATGTTTCCATGGTTGTTCCTGTAAAACTGATTTTCACCCGGATTTTATGTTTCCACGGATCCAAAACTTGTTCCTGTTCGTGTGAAACTGATTTTCACCCAGGTTTTATGTTTCCACGAATCCAAAACTTGTTCCTGTTCATGTGAGGTTATGTAACGGTGTCCTCTCGTGGCGAAATTCAGCATGCTGGATGGCTTTGAAAAATAAAAACCGAACACGCTGAGCCTTGACTAAATTGGATGTGTTAAAATTTCTCACAACTCATAACTTTTCAAACCCCAGATTTACCAGGATACAGTATGTTGTTAGCGACCATGTACCATCGTCCAACATTCACATAGAAGTGCACTTTGATGTCAAGGAAACAGATAGGACGTTACCACAGAGGACTTCAGACTAACTCAGTACATTATATGGAAATCCACATGTCCTTTCTACTGCATCCTTCCATGGCACCTGCAGCTTCACAAAGTAGACTCTCTTCTGCATCTCTGGCTGCAAAATCGAGGCAGACCTTCTTTAAACTAATGGTTGCTATTTCTGATGACTGGTTGTTCCCCCAAATCTAATCGGGGTCCTCCCTATAGTCCCCGGGTCCTATGTTCCCCGCTTTGTATGAGACCGGGGAATATCGGACCTTTTTGTATACAGAGGGCCCTATATTCCCCACTTTTCCCCAAAAGGGTCCTATGTTCCCCGTTTTGTATGTGCAGGGGAACATAGGACCTTTCTTTATAAAAAGGGTCCTATGTTCCCCTAGGGCACCCGGGGAACATAGGACCCTTTTTATAAAGAAAGGTCCTATGTTCCCCGGTCAGCAGGTTTGACGCTGTTTGGCGCAAAAAGTGCATTTTCAATAATGCATTATTTAGGGCAGATTATTAAGAAGACAATGAATCATACGATTTCTATTTTTATATCACAAAAACAAATTCACAAAGTCCAGGTTGGCTAAAGTATGTGGAAACTTTCGACACTAAACCAATTTCAACTTATTAGGCTATAGCCTATATTTTGGCGCATAACCCACCCCGGTAGTTCTCTGATATTTATGCGTGAAATGTGTCACTTATCGAGGAAAATGCGCCTCGCCGAGTAGGTGAGCTGGCTCGTCTGTGTCTGAATGTAATATAGTAAGCCTATGCTCCTTGGGCAATTGTACCCGGGCGTAGCTCAGTCGGTAGAGCTCTCGCCTATGGATCGCAAGGTCGTGAGTTCGATCCCGGGTGCCGCCAACTCAGCGTATGAGTAGCACATTGTGCGAGAAGTGCTGGGAGCTGAGGATAGGTGTTGTGTTCCGTCCTCAGCAGTCCATCTCCCAGAGGTCTAGCGCATTGTACCAGGGATAGACTCCTGCGAAAGCTAGCTGATATCGACAATAGGCCAGTTCCGACCCACTTCTTCTATGTTCGCTAGAAAGCCGTCGTTCCCATCATAACCACACCAGCTTATTGGGAAAAGCATCTGACATATATTAGATAGAAACCATCTGCTCAGTAAGGCCCTTTAAGCATCATAATTGTAATGATAATAATAATAATAATAATAATAATAATAATAACATAATAATAATGACAATAATAATAATAATAATAGCCTAATAATAATAATGATGATGATGATGATGATGATGATAATAATAATAACAATATAGCCTTATATTAGAAATGCTAAAAATTGGATAATTGAAATATTTATAATTATAAAGTAGGCTAATATAGCATGGTAATAACAAAATAATAACAATATCTGCCTGGTCTCTTAAGATTCTAAGATGCTGTATGCTACAGAAATAACGGGACATCGGCCTAGGCTAATGAATACGCCTTTTTGACAAAATATGAATGAAAGGCTAATCAACAACGCTAAAGCTGGATCACAAAACACATATTGCTCGAAAAATAATTTATAAATAGCCAAATGCACACATGATTTCGAGTTTGGAAATATTTAAAACTTGTCGTGGATGTGTGGTCATCTGCACGCAAGTTTCCTGGCGTTCTAAACCACATGATCAAAATTCACCAATGTCTAAACCGCCCGCCAACTTGCAACAGTTTGCAACAATCGGTTGTTATCGGTGATAACTCGTGGACTCACTGTCATGTGCTTGCTAGCCTACAAGAAGACAAACAATGGCGATAGTTATGGATGGGGATCGAGGGGGCAAAGTGTTGGTACATGAGAACTTCAGATATCAGAAGCACCGCACCAATCAAGACACCATTAGATGGAGGTGCTGGAGGTGGAACTGTAGAGTGCCACTGATCACAAATAGATTTGAAGTGGAGGACGTGGATGCTAACATTATTGTGCACGATGTTGGGGAACACGTGCATCCCCCTGACGGAGAAATGGTGCACCGTGCAGAATTCCGACAGGGGGTGATTGCAGAAGTTGCGAGGGAGCCAACAGTCCCAATCAGAAGGATCTATAATGCGCAAAGGGTCCTGCAGCATCGGCAACGTCAAATCCAAGGTGGCGGCGACAGACCACCACCACAAGGATTCCAGTCTGTAAGGACTGTTATGGCCAGAGCACGCGCAGCAGTCACGCCCCCGATTCCAACTACACTTGAGGATGTCGTCATCGAAGGTGCATGGGCTGAAACATGGGACAGGGAACAGTTCCTCCTGCACCAAGACAACGAGTGGGCTATCGCTGTGTTTGCCACAGAGGGAAACATCAGGAAGCTGCGAGGCTGTGGAACCATATATATGGATGCACCGTTCAGAACGTGCCCCCGCCCCTTCAGCCAAGTTTTTACAGTACTTGGAAACATGCATGGCTTCGTTATCCCTCTTGTGCATGCGTTGATGGGCCAGCGCACAATTGGGCACTACCGGCAGGTGCTCGATTGCATCAAACGGGAAACCAGGAGGATTACGCAGCACCACTGAGCACCTCAAAAGGTCATATGCGACTTTGAACAGGCGCTTATCAATGCGCTGGAAACAGAACTTCCAAGGGCACAAGTGAGTGGATGCTACTTCCATTTCAGTCAAGCCCTGTGGAAGAGGGTGCAAAGACTTGGACTGACTACTGCATTCCGGGATGACCTTCAGTTGGCAGCAGTCATCCGCAAGGTGATGGCACTCGGCCACCTACCACTGGACACAGTTCAAGGCAACTTCGCCCTGCTCGTTCACCACCCGGACATGAGGCGCGTCCAGCGGGACCATCCAGAGCTGCATGACTTCCTGCAGTACGTCGGGAACACATACGTCCATGATGGAGCCCTCTTCCCACATCCAATGTGGAACGTCTATGCACGCAACATGGAGCAAAGGACCAACAACCACGTTGAGTGTAAGTGACTAAGACTTATTTTCTGATTTATTGAATAATCAGCGAACAGACTTTATTTTTGATGTGTGGCCCATAACACGCTTAACATTTTCATGCGACACCACAGAAGCGTGCAGGCTATGATAACGTAGGCCAATTGTATGATTATGGTTGTGTAAATTAGGCTATACTGTTTTAGTCGATTATTTGTATCATTATTTAAAAAAATAATATAGCATCGGTGTAGGACTCACAGTCAACCATTGCTTTGGATACTCTTAAAGCTTGATGAATCTACATTGTTTCCATCAATTAGCTGTGGAATTCACCATAGGCTATGTGTTTAACTTTCATTTTAAAAATCAGTTTAACACAATCCAGCATAATTTTTGGAGGTCTACATCACACAAAGGCCTACACTCCTAAAGCTGTATTATGCATTCATGTTTATCAAGCCACTGTCAACATGTTCAGCATATTCACATTTCTTTAACAGTTTACATGATTAACCTCTTGTTTTTGTTTTTGTAGCTTATCATCGCACTCTAAATGATGTGGTCCAAGTGCGCCACCCCATCCCTTTGGATGTTTCTGCGCCACATTAAGGACCAGCAAACCCTGGCAGAGGAAAGGCTGGAGATGGCGGAGCGAGGAGATGCTCCCCCAAGGCGGAAGCCCAAGTGGAGGAGGTTGGAGGCCTGTCTCCTGCGGCTCAAGGGTCAACTGGATGCTGGTCACAGAGATTTGGAATCATATTGGAGGGCTTGTAAGCCATCACATTTTCAGATAGGCTGAGTAGAGATTTTAGCCCCTCTTTGTTGAGTAGCCTAATGGGCTAGGACTACTCATTTTGCTTTTTTGAAAAAGAAAAAAGCCTTAACGTTAGGCTAGTTAGGCCTTGGAGATTTTTGTTTTAGACCATGCCTTTTCTGGGGGGCTTCTGCCATAGACCAACCCTTTTTCAGCCAAGCTTTTACTAGAAGCATTTTGTTATTAATAGCCTATTATCAGTGTTACTATTGATAGTATTATGCCTGTAATTGTTATTTGTTATTAGGCCTCTTTTATAATTAGGCTATTATTATTATTATTATTATTATTATTATTATTAAAGAAGAACATCAAAGGATGTAAGGTAGCACTCATCAAATGAAAAAAAAAAGACACAATTCTCTATTTTACCATTTCATTGTTTGGCATCAGTCAATAACTTGGCCGGGTGGTCTTCTTCAGAAACCTTAATGACTGATGCCAAACAATAAAATGGTGAAATAGAGGACTGCCTCTGTTATTTTTTTACCATTTGGTGAGTGTTACCTTACATCCTTTGATGTTCGTCTTTGATTCATGTTTTTGGTTTAGCACCTCCACAAGCCTTTAGTTTTTTGAGAAGCACATATTATTATTATTAGGCAATTAGCCTATTGTGTAAGGTAGGCGGCCCCCGTTGATGGATACTTTGTGCTGGTCCTAAATTCCCAAGTCCTGGTCTAAGTTCTCTGCCTAAAAAGTTCATCATTAAAGTCTTTTTGAAAGAAAGTCTGCTAAGTGATTTAATATGGAAAACGAATTGCAAAGTAACAAGAAAGTGGCTGAAGTGTCCAGTGCTGTGCAAATTGAACTTTGAGCGAAGGTGGAAATGGCTACTGGTTATACTGGTAGGCGGGCCTACTGCAAGACAAACTTGCGTTGATTGCCGACTGTCCATGCTGAGCCGGAGAGCCAACTAACTAGGCCTACTGCAGTAAATATCGGTAAGAAATAACAATAAAGCAAATTACAGCCTCCTCTATAGGCCGAATTTGGATACGCACTCAAGGTGGCCTGCGATATACAGCAGCCAACAATGGTAATACGGCCTAATTTAATCAGCGGAGGAATAGATTGTCGTAGCCTACATCTCAGCCATGACCCCAGTTTTTATTATTTTGGACCCGTTAAGGAAATAATTTGCAAAAAGGGTTCTAAGTTCCCCGGTTTGTTCCTCGATTGGCAATAGCGGGGAATATAGGACCCTTTATTTGGAAAAAGGTCCTATGTTCCCCTGGAAACAGCGGGGAATATAGGACCCTTTTTCCAAAAGAGGGTTCTATGTTCCCCGGTGTCTATTGCAACGGGGATTATAGGACCTTTTTAGGGGAAAACGGGGAATATGGGACCCTTTTTTTTCGAAAGGGTCCTATGTTCCCCGATTGGGGAACATAGGACCCGGGGAATATAGGACCCGGGGACTATAGGCACGGCCCCATCTAATCCCTATCCAATACATCTTTGTCCTCTCACAGACAAAGCTAATGTTAACATCTTCTTTTCTATCAGCTAACTAATCCCCCCCCCTCTCTCTCTCTCAATTGCCCCTTCGCTAAGCCATGCCCCTGAAATGCAGACTGGCCAGTCACAGTGCAGCATAGGACAGAGGTCCGACACTTTCATGGCAGCGCTCCGTTGACTCCCATGCAAAAGTTTCAGATTTACTTCATTTTAGAGCTGGTTTTGTGGACTTTTAGCTAGTCGTGGTTAAACATTGTGCCTGGGGCACTTGTAACAGTGACACTCGTTACCCGGAGAGGTTGGAAGGAGATGGACGGGGTTTTTTTTCCCTTTCCAAAACCAAAATCAAACCCTGGAAAGTGTAGGCTGTGGATAAAGCTACGTGGACGTCCTCAAATCCAGCTGAACCCCTCAAAGATCAACAAGCGCAGCTCTGTCTGCTCCAAGGTAAGTAATTACATTTATTAACCGTAAAATAATGTTAAAGCTTGACAGACTTAGCAACAGTAACTAAGGGGGGCAGGCCTTAGCGAAGGGTCAATTGCTAAACATTTTCACGCCTGATTATGTCACCAGGTGTATTATCCCGAGGGTAATAGTTGTTCGACAAACTGACAGAATATATTTGGGTGCAGCTACACCTGGACATTAGTCACAGACCCTATGTCCTCACCTCTACATGGACAGAGATGTTGGCGAGTTGGTCAGAGATGCACCTAAAATTATTGCGATTCTGTTTTTACCCATACCCCACAGCTCCCTCCAGCTGAGTGTCTTTGTCTCTACACTTTCCAAATCCACCCACTGACTTTGTTTTGCCTGATAGATGGCCTTGGCACATTCTGCTGCTTATTCCTGGCAATACTCAACCTCTTCTAAGTGAACGTTTTAGTTTGTGCTTTATTCTCTTCAGGCTCATTTCTTTATTCAATGGAGCCTAAAAAATGTCCATGTATCCTATCAGAATACTGCCCAAGCTCATTATATCTGTCTTCCTGTGTTCAAACAATTATTTTTTTGGTCCACTGTGCAGTGAAATCCACTAGCTCGTCTTGCAAAGCTGTGCAGCCACATGGCATCCATATACACATGCAAACATAACCATGTAAGAACACACACACACACACACACACACACACACACACACACACACACACACACACACACACACACACACACACACACACACACACACACACACACACACACACAGTCCATTATCATCAAATATAAAGGGAGAAAGATGTGACGCAAAGGGGGCAGAGGAGTAAAGAGGACTGAGGACTATCTTCTGAGCTTCAGTCGCCAGTATTTTCCAGAGCAGAGGAAAGGAAAAGACAGTGAAAGGTCAATTTAAGTTGATTTGAGGAGAGGAGTAAGAGGGGGAGAAGAGGGACGTTCTCCAGAGACTGTGGCATCTTTTTATAGGCCACCAGAAGTAGAGTAGGGTAATGAGCATCCAGCCTTAATATAGCCCGACACCGGCTATGACAGTCAGATACACCCCACCACGTTCTTTACTCTTCCTTAAATGTTGTATGTTTTGGAGACTATGCACCGGTCTTGAGTAAAGACTATCAAATTGTACTTAACAACAACGTGGATTTAAATCCGGCCTGCATTTCTGAACACAAGGTATCTGAACAAGCGCCGTTATCACACCATTTCAAACAGTTTAATACGACATTTCACAATTCAAACAGAAGTCAAACAATACTACACAGAATGATTAAACCAGACATGACCGTCTACGCAGTTTGCATGACAGAAATATAATGGATGATATTAGCACTTTTGAACTCAACCGTGTGAAACCAATTAGAGCTAAATGAAGCAGCTAGCGTTAGTCCTGTAACACAATCACAAGTGGTTAGATTTACCAGTTCACATTACTATGAACTCCCCTATCTATTGATCGCATATAGCGATGTTGGACGTAGGAGTAGAGACCATGTCTTGCCTATCAAAGGCACAGATTTATCCGACTGTGTGCACATGATTCAAGAGTGGTATAAATTACCGGTCCGGGACCTAAAATTCAGGTTTAAATGGTTCTCTTATGCAATAGGGTCATTTGAACTAATAAGTAACATAAGAGCAAGAACAATGCCATGCAAAAAAACAAAAAATAACCTCATATTTTCAAAGGCAACATTTTCTCAGTTTGATCCTTTGATTATCAGAGTGATGAGAGAAATTATGAATGTAGGAAGGGAGGGAAGAAGAGGGGAAACCAGAAAAAAAAAGAAATGAGTAAGGCAACATGTCAGTCTAGATGACACACACAGTAACAAGACTGGCCTACATTATTCTAAGGACCTGAAGGGGGAGAGAGAGGAGAAGAGCAGGGAGGGGCAGGAAATAGAAGGAAGGAGGCAATGAGATTGGGGAGGAGAGAGAGAGAGGGTGAGAGAAGGTAAACAGACATGGACAGAGAGAGAGGGGGGGGGCATGAGAGAGGGGGGACTAAGATAAGGGGAGTCAGAGGGAATAACAGAGGACTGTCAGTGTGCACAGACACTTCCCACTCCTCTAAAACCATGTGTGAAATGGAAAGAGCTACCGTGAAAAGGGGAAAACAGGAGCAAAGACCATTTTCCAAGACCTAATAAATGTGTTAATGTGCAAATTCAACCCCGCAAATAATGCAGTACCTTTTCACACACATTTCTACCCTTACTGTAGAAAGTGCAAGCCGAAATACTATTGACAGAAATAACATTTTAATGCTTGAGCCGCAATCCCAGAATCACGTGTGCAAAATTTCAAGGTGGAGGTCATTCCTATCAGTCTGAAAAATAGGCATATTTTTGTATTTGTTGCCCAAAAACTAATAAACATTTGAACAGGAGGCACTGGGGTGATGCCACAGTGGATATGAAAGAAAAAACCCCTAAAGGGAAACAAACATGATTTTCACCATTATCGCTCTCTCTACATATACTATGTTGTAGGGATAATACCACATTAGCAGCCATAATACTGAGCAGTGGTGGCACGGTGGCGCAGTGGTTAACGTGGTCTCCTCACAGCAAGAAGGTTCTGGGTTCGAGCCCCGAGGTAGTCCATCCTTGGGGGTCGTCCCGGGTCGTCCTCTGTGTGGAGTTTGCATGTTCTCCCTGTGTCTGCGTGGGTTTCCTCTGGGTGCTCCAGTTTCCTCCCACAGTCCGAAGGCATGTAGGTCAGGTGAATGGGCCATACTAAATTGCCCCTAGGTGTGAATGTGTCTGCCCTGTGATGGACTGGTGTCCTGTCAAGGGAAGGGTGTCTCCCCGCCTGCCAGCCAGTGACTGCAAGGATAGGCTCCAGCATCCCGTGACCCCAATTGGGATATGCAGCCATACTAAATTGCCCCTAGGTATGAATGGGTGTGTGTGTGTGCATGTATGTATGTGTGTGTGTGTGTGTGTGTGTTTGTATTTATGTCCCCTGTGTGATGGCCTGGCGGCCTGTCCAGGGTGTCTCTCCGCCTGCCGCCCAATGACTGCTGGGATAGACTCCAGCATCCCCGTGACCCTGAGAGCTGGCTAAGCGATTCGGATAATGGCTGGATGGAATACTGAGCAGTCGTCTGTGTCTCTGGGTCGCTGCCGAAATTGTGTGGAAACTTGCCTATCCGTGAATGTTAAAACTTCCTGGTTTGCCGGTACCTTTGGTGGGTGACATTGAAATAAGCTACATTGTATAAGAAAATGCACATCATCATCATCGGCGGTCACTCGGGGTCGAGTATGACCAGCCTCTTCTGGGTCCTTAGGTGGGCAAGGAGGCCGATCCTGGAGATGCATAATGGGAGGGTGCGCCTGCAGCCACCACATCCCACAGCATATAACAGCATAAAAGCATATAACAACACTACATACATACAGCTTCTGTAGGGAATGCCGCTGGATGCCATATAAAGACAGTGATTCACAGACTGCCTGCTAGTTGCATCACTGGTGGACAATTTTCCCCCATAATTTAGGCGAGGTTTCAGGGACATACAGAAAACTGCTCAGTAATGTGGCTGCTAATGGACTCTCAACCCTACAATATATAGGAATAAAGTCTAAAATCATGATTGTTAGGGCATCCGGGTAGTGCAGTGATCTATTCCATTGTCTACCAACATGGGCACGATGGTTAGAATCCCCATGTTACCACCGGCTTGGTCGGGCATCCGTACAAACTCAATTGGCCATGTCTGCAGGAGGGAAGCCGGATGTGGGCATGTGTCCTGGTCGCTGCACTACTGCCTCCCCTGGTTGGTCGGGGCACCTGTTCGGAGGGGAGAGGGAACTAGGGGGAATAGCATGACCCTCCCACACGCTACGTCCCCCTGGTGAAACTCCTCACTGTCAGGTGAAAAGAAGCGGCTGGCGACTCCATATGTATCGGAGGATGCATGTGGTATTTTGCAGCCCGCCCCAGATCGGCAGAGGGGGTGGAGCAGCGACCGGGACGGCTCGCAAGAGTGGGGTAATTGGCCAGATACAATTGGGGAAAAAGGGGGGGAAAAATCCACACAAAAAAAAAAATCATGATTGTTTCCCTTTAGAGATGCTCCATCTTCCATGATTCATCAAAAAGGACTGAGAACTATTGTAGCTTTGTTGATTTCAATGACACTGATACACTTTCAGGTACTTGACTCTGGTCAGGCCACTTTTAAAAGGTTTGCCCAGACCGATAATTCGTAGTTTTATAAGCAAAAGGGTGGCTCTGGGGACCGTTTTGATGACTCAGTGGGTGTACTCTTCGCTCACATTGTTGTCAGCCAATATCCAGATTACAAAGCATGTCATTTTCCACCTTTCCCGTAAAATCCCCACAGTTCGTTGAAGTAAGGCAGGAGAATAACCTAGAGCTAAAAATGGGAACAAAGAATTTATTTTAAGGTTACAAAAGCAATGGGCTGCCCACTCCTTCTTGCACAAAACCCAACGGTAAAATACTGTAATGTGAACTGAAAGACAAAGCTGACCTAATTTCACTGCTTAAGTCCTGCAGTGGGGTCAAGAATGTGTTAGCGACATTCAAACACACACAGCCGTACTTTGGCTTTTTTCCATTAGATACTCTCGGATACACACACACACACACACACACACACACACACACACACACACACACACACACACACACACACACACACACACACACGCACACGCAAAATGCAGCTGTGTGCACGCTTTAGTCACTAACTCACGCACACATGCCCACACATAAGCACACAAGGTACAGCTGTGCTCAGTCTGGCCTGCTCCCCACTTCCCCCTCTGTCTGGCCAAAGGAATGCTCCACTTCCTGTGTTGTGATCACACTCTCGTAGTAGGCATGCTCTGTGCAGGCAGAGGTTCCCCATGGGCCTTGTAGGAGATTCTAGCGGCTAGATAAGGAAATACGGTTCACTGGAAATAACCGCTACTGAAACTACCACAGACTTTTCAAGGAGAAGGGATGTTTTTCCTATTCAAATCAGCATGCATGCTTACCGTACCGGAGAATTTCCTAACCATATCGCGTACCTCTACTCTCAGAAAACATTCTGCATTCTGACAACAGATTCTAGATGTCTGATAAGCTGATGAAAAATCACCTGATTTAGGACCACAATTAACAGAATTGCTGGAGTAGGCAAACAAAGAGGTCGTACATGCTAGCAGTATACCTACTCATCCTTGATCCCAGTCCTCTACTCAAGTCAAAGATACGTACATAGATCAACAGTGAACCCAGTCTAAACTTCTGTTTTGTACTTCCATCGTCTCACTGTCATTTAGCTTTGCTAACTTCCATATATATATATAAAACTTTGTTAAAGAAACACTCAACAGTAGGGTATATGCTCAACAAATAAGGAACAAAATAATCCAGTTAGTCAAGTAAATTCTATTATGAGACAGTACAAGCCTGTTTCATGCTACAAGCAATCATCAGCTGTCTATCAGCTGACAGCTGATGATTGTTTATAGCATGAAACAGGCTTGTACTGTCTCATAAGAGAATTTACTTGACTAACTGGATTATTGGCCCTGTGATGGCCTGGCGGCCTGTCCAGGGTGTCTCCCCGCCTGCCGCCCAATGACTGTTGGAACAGGTTCCTGCATCCACGCGACCCTGAGAGCAGGGTAAGCGGTTAAGATAATGGATATATATGATGAGTGTGTGATGCACGAAACAAGCTTGTATTGAAATGAATTAAAATGTTTTCCTACATATGCTCAAAAACAGAACACTTGACATGTGACATAAATACACACACACACACACACACACACACACACACACACACACACACACACACACACACACACACACACACACACACACACACACACACCACTTACACTATCACAAAAACAGTATAAATTTACAAAAGCCTGTAACGGCCTATTTTGCACTGCTGCACACTTCCATGTTAAGGTAATAGAATGTAGGATACACAATACAGCAGGCTAAGCGTTCTAAAAAAATCATTTACTTGGGTTAGGTGTTAAAATAGCTTGTAGAGTCTGTTTTTTTAAATAGTACTTAGTTCCTATTGGCTAAGTCACTGTCACTTGTGGCCACACAGTCTAGCTACCGAGGCCCTACTCCAAAATTAGTAACTACCGTCTTTGTCCAAAAACTAAAGCTGTGTCCAGAATTTTTCTCTTGTTCACTCATTCATGCTTCCCTACATATGAAACACTCAGCAGGGTACTCTATAGGGAGCGATAAACGGAGATTTCAGACACAATTGAATCATCTTTTTGCGTTTTCTTCTCATTCCATGACACGGTATATGACAGTGAAAAGAGTACAGGAGCAGAGCCGAGGAGAGGTGAGGCAGTGCATTGTGGTATTTTTAGCATAAAGTGGTGCACATGCGTCAGACACACATTTTCAGTTGCACAGTGGGAATTTTTGAGGGCACTTAATAGTGAATATGTTGTATAGTTAGAATTCAGACACACAAAATGGAAGAAGGTAAATATAGTGCACTATATAGAATGCAAACTTGCGTGTATATATATATATATATATATATATAGAGAGAGAGAGAGAGAGAGAGAGAGAGAGAGAGAGAGAGAGAGAGAGAGAGAGAGAGAGTTTCTTTTTCCAGAAATCATCAATGGTATTGATAAAAGTGCTCAACAAACGAGGAGCAGAATATTAAGATAGATGTAGGGGGGAAAAAACTTTAATACATAGCAGTACAAGCTTGTTTCATGCATCGCACACTCATCAGCTGCCAATGTGATATTCCGCTCCTCATTTGTTGAGCACTTTCATCAACATCATTGACGATTTCTGGAAAAAAAATGCTATATATAGATATAAAAAAAAATAGAGAGCAACTGGAAGAACATCTGATTGAATATTACTTTTCTTTTGAAAATGGTATGTTCTCCCCTTTCTATGAAACCCCCCCCCCCATCAAATGGGACCTAAAGTGCTGTGCTACAATCAAATAAAGCTTGAGAACGGCGTCCAGACACATTGTTTTAAACAGACAGGCAACAATAAAGGCAGCCCGACAGACAGAGGTAGAGAAAACATGTTACTTTCTCACCACGGATGCAAGCAGAAGATCCATCTGTAAACCATTTTTTCTTTAAGCATTCGGTTTATCACACAGCTATTCATCATAATCCTAATGAAAACGTGCAGATTACTGTCACCTCACAAATATCCACACACTGTCACAACAAATCCCACACTACACACATCCTATTGAACTTGCCATCAAACATTAGCATGCAGTACCTCTACAATGACAGTCGGCTTAAAAAACCCTGACACCACATGTAGGATTCTAATGATGCTGCCATGATTTGTGCTTACTAAAAAACTATTGTACACCACGAACTGAATATGCTTACTAGCAAACCGAGTGACTGCCATCGACAAGGGTATGATAGTCCATCTAAGAATTCAGATAAGGTGTTGATGTGATCTGCAGCAATCGCTTCTGGAATTACTGATGCGAACATCTTTCTGCATAAAACACAAACTAGATAACTAAGACTGGATGTAATTGCCCCTCTATAAAATTATCACTGCCCATCATTTCCTGTTGTCCCCTTCATCTTCTGGCACCAACAGATTACAGAGGAAGTAGAATTCCTGACAATTTCCTTTCCACAGGAAATAGAATTCCACTGGGAAATGCAACAATATGATAATGAAACGCAATTCTTTCTTAAAGGCTGTATTATTAATACTGACACTGCATCAGCGTTTCCCTTTTCCTCCTGTGGCAGGCTGCCATGGTATGAATATGAGCCGCCAATAATTTTGCCCACGGCTAATCATTTTCAAAATAATTCTTAAATTTTGTCAGGGGTTCTTGATGGACCCCGCATAGCTGAGGGCGGTGTCATACAAGCAGGAGATTGGGGGGGAAATGTGGAGCGGAACTAAAGTTGAATAAAGTGATTCCACGTGGGAACAACAAACAAGCACAATCAGCACAAGCAGAGACCCGCGCGTCGGAGGCCGATTTTACACTCTAGTGCATAGACCGCTGGCAGGATAAAGAAAGGGCAAATTGCCATCGATTAACAGCGTTTGCAATTAGCTAAAAAAAATAAAATGTATAATGGAAAACAGTCACAGCAAGCCTTGACAGTGTGCTATTGTTTACGGTTTGTTTAGAAGGGAAAGGTCACCGATTCACAGTGATGTGTTGATTGAAAAAAAGAGTCAACCAATCTGACATACTAACGTTACAGACTTGGTTAGCTTCCGTGTTGCATGAATGTTCGGTGAAAGACAGCAGCAGCTCCTCAAACGGTTTTCAGCTGAGTTTATTAAAGTGTCTCCCAAGGAAGAGAAAGACAGCAGACGAGGAAAATGAGAGGCAGGTAAAAGACCAGATAATCGGCTACCAACTAGTAGGCTACAGTTGTAACTAAGTCACCTAAAACTGCTAGCATGTAGGCTAACCAGGCTTAACGATTGATTTGCTGTCCGGTTCAAACCCAACCAACATATATAGCCTTATTGTCCAATGCCCGCCTTACGTAACATTCATTCATTATCCAAACCGCTTATCCCAATTGGGGTCGCGGGATGCTGGAGCCTATCCTTGCAGTCACTGGCTGGCAGGCGGGGAGACACCCTTGACAGGACACCAGTCCATCACACGGCAGACACATTCACACCTAGGGACAATTTAGTATGGCCGATTCACCTGACTCACATGTCTTCGGACTGTGGGAGGAAACCGGAGCACCCGGAGGGAGCCCACGCAGACTCGGGGAGAACATGCAAACTCCACACAGAGGACGGCCTGGGATGACCCCCAAGGTAGGACAACCCTGGGGTTCGAACCCAGCCTTGCGTAACATCAGCAACAAAATTGTTAACAGTCTAATGATGATGATAATAAACATGCTACAGAGGCAGGTCGCGGCTGGGCAAAGAGGGAGTGATGAGATAGGTCAGGAAGAGAGATGGCGAGCAGGTGAGGAGGAAAAGGAGAGTGTGTAGGAAACATATAGGCTGTCCGGATGGGATCCAAAGTGGAATGAACTTCCAAGGGTCAAGCCACATGAGTAACATCTACATACTGTTATTACTGAGATACCATGCCTATACATTATATTACAATACAATTTCTTTTCTCCCACTGCATTTTGACCAATTTCTCAAGACTTTCTAATTGATATTTCTAACTTGATTGTACTTTGTATGTCAAATCTTTGTCTTAAAGTTAAAAAAAAAACTGCACTTTCAACAGCTGTTCTGTGAAAAATGACCTTTCTGCAGGAGGATGGCCCTGGACCCCTCCACCACCGTGTGGTTCCTTGCCTTACCACCGCAGTAAGAAAAAAATAATAAGGGAGATACTGCACTGCATTGCTTCCCCGAGTAAATTAATAATCAACCAGTAAATAATGTAACGTAAATGTAGCAGGGGTATGGTTTGAACATTAGTCTGGAGGCAGAAACATTCACTCATGGCTGATGTGGCAACATGAAACTCCTTTGTCTTATTCATTTTGTGTGTGTTCCTGTGTGTGTTTCCAGCAGGGAGACAGAGAAGCATGTGGATAATAGGCGACTCAGGACTGCGGAGGAAGAAACTTTGAGCATCTGAGAGTTTAACTGTTTGATAATTAACTGCTGCTTCCCTGTTAACTGAAGCCCACACAGTTCACCACAGTGCTGTCTCACCATGTTTCATTACGTTATGGTGGCTTGAACACTGTCACAATCATTTACGACTGATAAGACACTGGCCAGCCAAATGTTTGTCGGTTACAGTTAACTGACTAATGACGCTTTTAAATCCAGCAACGTAGCAGAGTTGATTATGAATAGTTGACAGATTAGATAGCCGGTACACACAGTACCTTCTAACAGGCCAGACTAGCAACAAAGAAACTGGTTATTGAGTTGTACTACCTCTTGCATAATCCTTTGGCAATACCTCATGGCGGAAAAATCTTTTCTTCACTCGTCTCCTCGTCTTTATCTAAATCTCCCCTTTAGCCATAACGGGCAAAATCAATAACGGGATCGTGCCCTTCACTAGGAATTACTTGGTAAGTGTATTTCACAGGAAGAGCAGCGTTTTTACTATTCAGTACACTGTATGTATGATTAGATCTGATTCAACAGGGATGTAAAAAAAAGTGTTTCGGAATTAAATCCACAAGCAAGGCATATATGTATGTATCTAAGTAGTGTGTTTTTCACACTTGCCCTTGCAACACTACATCTATACAGCGGGTTCTCAGAAAGGCTTCATCTGCAACACAGACAGACCGCCATGTCATAAACGGGAACAGAGGTAATTACAGAAACAGACAGATACGGTGGAAGAGGTTCTGTCAGAGACAGACAACTGGAAAGAGAGAGAGAGGGAGAGAGAGCGAGAGGGAGACAGAACGGCTAACAGACTCTCTGGAAATCAAAGAGACTGACAAGAAGAAAAGGGTAGTTGGGTTACACGCCTGTCTCCAGTAAATACACAAAAATAGTTTGTGTGCCAGTCATCTATCCCTAAGGCATTGACATTAGCATAGCTAGTGGTATTTCAGGAGCTCTCTCTCTCTCTCTCTCTCTCTCTCTCTCTCTCTCTCTCTCTCTCTCTCTCTCTCTCTCTCTCTCTCTCTCTCTCTCACACACACACACACACACACACAGGCTCACACACAGACCCACTCACAAGGCCACACAAGCTGATAGCTGGATGACAGGGTCAAAATAGTGTTCAGCCCTATGGAACTAGATTCCATCTGCATTACCACAAATAAACCATGCAGGCTATTTGATGCAGGACGCTGACGAAGAACAGCTGCCAATCTTCTCCTCACACAACAGCAACAGATCAAAAAGATAACTTGCCCAAAAGTATGCATTTCTTCAAGAGGGTTAAATTTGACAGTAGCTGTTTTTACTCCTTCTTGTTAGCTCCCGTTGTCTCATCAACCTTTCTCATTTTGCCTGAATCCATCTCTCTGTCTCTCCTCCTCTAAATGGTGCCACCATTATCTTCCCCCCCATTTCCCCTCCAGATATCCCTTATACCCCTCTCAGTTGCTCTCATCCTTTCAGCACTCTCTTCCTCCGTGTCCTTATCTCTCCTTCTTTCTCACTCTGCAAAATCAAATCTTTCACCACGGCTTTCTTTATTCCTCTCTTCTTCCATCTTTTCCGCCTCCATCTCAATTCCATCATACTCCTTTCACACACACACACACACACACACACACACACACACACACACACACACACACACACACACACACACACACACACACACACACACACACACACAGACAGCGGTTGTGTGCAATGGCCTTTGAGTGAGGAGTAAATTGCTTGCCCTCTCCATTCACAGCCAATTCACAGACTGGCAGCTTGGTAGATTAAACTCCCATGGTGTGTGTGTCTGTCCAAGCTGCAGATACTCTCTATTTGTCTGTCTTTCTCTCTGCCCGTCTGTGTATACGATACGTGTTTGTCTTTCATTTGGTCAGTGTACCTCTGTCCATCTGTCTACTTGTTAGTCTGTCTATCCACCTGTCTGCTCACTTTGCCTCTATGTAAAACAACACAATATCCCCGTATCAATCAGAGGACTACACACTGTCGGTGTGGTGGTGTTATGTGTTGGAGGTTGACCTCTGAATATCACACACATGAAGCACCACCTCCAGAACAATCTCGGGCAGGATTAGGGAAGGCAGTGAGGTCAAGATACTGCAGCCGTTCACCCACAACACTATGAGATAACAACATGAGGACCAATGAACAGAACCTATGTGTTGGCCCTTTCCCACACATTACCACACCTCAAGCCAAATCTACTAAATATGCAGCAAATTATAATTTTGGCATTGATGCTCCACTGCACTTTTCCAATTTAGTGGGTTATTTACAAAGGCTGATCATGTTAATGAGCACAGCTTGTTCACTTGAATTCAAGTGGCGCTATTATAAAGACTCATCTTTGGACATGTCATCACTGTGGGCTGAAATAATCCAGCAACCCACAAATGCAGCACAGAAAGAAGTTGGGTCGCTGCAGGGATTCTGCGACTCCATTTTTGTTTCATGCTCCAGGTGAGTTTTAGTCTCTCCATTAGCTAGGGAACAGCATTACTGGGGAGCCTGCAGCTTTTCCCTATATTCTTTCCAGACATGCCAAAAAACAGTACTCCGGTTAAAACATTCGCAGACAAATCATATCACGCTAATCACATTTTCCCCTGTAAATGTTGATGCAGCGATGCTTGTTGTCGTGCCTGAAACCAAGTTAATGACCGCTTTTCCAAGGGTTTAATTAACAGACACAATAACTGCGTCACAGCGTCACCAACCATAATAAATCACCATTAACGCAATTAATACATGAATATCCATTTTAGTGTGCATTATTTTTAGTATATTATACTGGAACCTTGAGCAATATAAAAGCAACATGTCAAATAAATACACTTTCAAAATGTCACTTTTCTCTCATTTAAAGAACCTGAACGGATAACTGACTTTTTTTTTTTACCTTGTTAACTATTTTCCCCAGTTATATAATGCAGCTGTTCAACAATTTATGGCAAAAGAAAGCACAAAAACCCAGTCACTTAATTTTTTAAAAAAATCAAAATCTAACCACCTTACGTACAGATACAATTAACATATTTATTACAGTTACGTACCTCTGTAATTACTGGCACATTTCCATTGTCAACTGTTAAATTTTAGATTTTAATGTGTGATTATAGTTTGATTTTAAGGTTTATTTTTTTCCAGCCTGTCACCACTGTGACTGTTAATTTCTAGATCTTACCCAACTCTCTGATTGTCCCAGTCGCTGCTCCACCCTTTCTGCTGATCCAGGGAGGGCTGCAGACTACCACATGCCTCCTCCGATACATGTGGTGTCACCAGCCGCTTCTTTTCACCTGACAGGGAGGAGCTTCACTAGGGGGACGTAGCACGTGGGAGGATCACGCTATTCCCCCAGCTCCCCCTCCCCCATGAACAGGCGCCCCAACCAACCAGAGGAGGCGGTAGTGCAGCGACCAGGACACATACCCACATCCGGCTTCCCACCCGCAGACACAGCCAATTGTGTCTGTAGGGATGTCCGACCAAGCCAGAGGTAACACGGGGATTCGAACCGGCGTTCCTCGTGTTGCTAGGCAATAGAATAGACCGCTATGCTACCTGGACGCCCAAACAGCCATGTTTTTGTGACTGTGTCCCGAAGTCACAATCAACAGCAGGTGGCCATTCCAGCCCTTGATATAAAACGTTTTGCATGATCCAATCAAATCCTGAAGGATCAAGTCACATCCCTTGCTACGTTTTGTCCTGCCCCAATTTCCTGTTTCCCTTGGAAATACGTCACATTACAGAAGCAGGACAAGTAAGTGCAAATTTGCACAGCGGCATTAGTAAATTTGTATAGATGTGATTAGGGCCTACGGACCCCCCACATATTCTCTAATCCTTTTGACATATGCTTATGTAGGACGGGTGTAGCAATCTATCTGACACATCCACATATGCTCTGGATTTGTTGACTTCTTGATAGGGCGGTAACACGAGGTGATATTCTTCATGTCGTTGAGGCCATTGCGTCATAAGTGTTAGGAAAACAGCATATGGTAAAGACAAAATAATGGCCCTGCTGTTCCTCAACCCTAATGTGATGGATGGAGTCAGATCATTGTTTTAATGGGGCACGATGTGCCTGAAAATATTCTACGACAGTTACCTCAAAGTTACCTTTTCCAAATTGTTCTTTAATGAGAGCAATATATTGTGTGGAATCACAACTGAGGCTGTGAGAAATAACAGTTCTCATTTACAGTGACAGTGACGAGTGAGTAAACGCTTGTTTGTTAGTCTGTCTTTGCGCATCACATTTTGAAAAAGGATAAATGTGTGTGTGTGTGTGGTAGTGCTGTAGTAAAACACCACTCCCCCAGCTTCTCACAGATCTACCCAGAGGGTTTAATCGGCTAACGCCGGTGTGTCGCCCCTCTCCACGCCTCATGTTTTATTGGTCTAATGTGCTGGACGATGCCGCATGTGTCAGCGACGCCATTTATTTCAGGTGTCCGTGTTTGGGTAGGCTGCTTAATTCTTGTGTTCTCAGATAACAATGAGCCATAATCAGCATAACTATGATACCAGGGCCAGTGCGCATTCATGTAACCTGCCTCAAGTGAAATATGCAGCCAGAAGCTCCTTTTCTTACACTGGTGCCTTGTTGTGGAACGGCCTTCTGCTGCACACCCAGCCTGTAAATATGAGAGGGGCGTAAGACGTCAGGGTCGCACTTTGTTATGGAACAGGGTAACAGTCTTATTACGAAGTCTGTAATGGTGCTGTTATTTTTGCTGTCCTTGTTTTTGATGTGGGAGTTGTTTTTTTATTACTTAAATTGTGGTAGTGTGTTTTAGTTTTTTATGTTGAATGTCTTGTGCTTCTTTATGTTTCTTTGTCTTTTAATATCTTGGGACCATGTTGGAAATAAGTGTTTTTCACTTTATCATGTTATTCCTTGGATTTTTGTGTCTGATAGTACATAAAAATCTATCAATCAATCAATCAATCAATCAATCAATCAATCAATCAATCAATGATCTTATACGAAGCCAGCAAATTGAAGGGGTTGATCATAATGTACATTTTACCCCAAAAGAAAAAAAACAGCATAGATTTTCACCCTCAAAGCAGAATTTGGATTCTGAATTTATCACCAGGGCATTCAGACTTAACACTCTTAGAAAATATCAATATGATTTTAGCAAAAACACTGTGATTTAAGGTTTACGACCTCTTTAATGCAAATATTTCTCAAGGTATAACAAAATTATCTACGGAGCTGCGGAGGTGACATAGAAGATTGTGTTTTTTTGTGGCCACAAATTATTTTTTTTTTTAATCCCCCCCCCCCCTTTTCCACCCAAATTGTACTTGGCCATTAACCCCACTGTTCCGAGCCGTCCCGGTCACTGCTCCACCCCCTCTGCCGAGCCGGGGAAGGCTGCAGACTACCACATGCCTCCTCTGATACATGTGGAGTTGCAAGCTGCTTCTTTTCACCTGACAGTGAGGAGTTTCGCCAGGGGGGTGTAGCACGTGGGAGGGTCACGCTATTTCCCCCAGTTCCCCGGAACAGGTGCCCCGACCAACCAGAGGAGGCGCAGACACGGCCAATTGTTGTCTGTAGGGACGCCCGACCAAGCCGGAGGTAACACGGGGATTCAAACCGCCGATCCATGTGTTGGTAGGCAATGGAATAGACCGCCATGCCACCCGGACACTCATTAGTTTTAAATAATTTTAGTCAAAATTTTGAGGCCTCAGAATGATGATGTCACCTCCACGCCCAGCATGCCGGGATTGCACACCTGCTTTTGGCAACAAGTCAGTGACCCACATTCATTCCTCTTATCATGTGCACTCTTTCGAAAATAGTTTGTAAGGTTATTAAACAATATTATGTTGGTAATAATCAACAACACAATATTGTATAATTACCTTACAAACGATTTTCAATCCCACACTCGGCCGCTGGGCATGGGCATGACATCATCATTCCGAGCCCTCAAAATGTTTACTAAAATTATTTAGAACCAATTTCTGGCCACGAAAAAGGTATTTCAAGGTCAAAATTTAGTATTTTGTGGCTACGGGAAAAAAAAATTCTCTATGTCACCTCTGGGGCTCTAATGTCTGTGTCTATCTAACAAGGTTTAAAGTGCTTACATAGTGTATAATATATTGTATGCTCTCCGCCAGTTTCCTCACTCTCCTTTATGACCTAAATATGTAAATATGAGTCATAAGAAGGAAAGATAAACTAAGGCAAACTTAGTCCAGAGATGGAAAACGACAGTGAGGAAATGGATGGAACGTAAAGAAAGGTAAGGGAAGAAGAGGAGAGATAAAGGCAGAAGGAATGAAAGATGAGGTGAAGGGAAGGTGGGAGAAAAGCAGATAATTCGGGCAGAAAGAAAGGAGACAGAGGGAGGGTAGCAGAACGATAACTGAAGAAGAGTATGGATGTGAAATTTAAATGAAAAGCACTCCCTTTCTAGACACACCAATATGTAACTCTTCCTTTATTTATTTCTTTTCCCTTTCCTGCCATCTCCCCATTAACTACCTCATTATCTACTCCCTTTCCTTTTCCCCTTGCCGTCTCTACCACCTTCTCCTCCCACTCGCCCCCATCCCTCCCATTTGCTGTCTCTAGCATCCAATCAGGCGTGACATTGACACAATCATGGCTAAGGTGAAAGGTCAACCGCAGACCAACTAGGACGAGGTGTATTTGACTGAGAGGATGGACGGAAAGAGGGGAGGGATGGAGGAAGGGGTGACGAGAGATGAAGCTGTTCATCTTTAAGATCAAATAAAAGGTTTTGGAGAGGGAGGCAAGACAGAAAAAGAGGAGTGGCGGGGATAAAACGCTGGTCAGAGTGGGGAGAAGCTGAGAGACACTCATCCAAGAGGAGGCAGATGGAGAGATGGAGGATGGGAGAAGGATGAAGGGAAGAAACCCTCAACTAGACACAATTTTTACCTCTTATGCAGCATAAAGGGAGGAAGGGAGGGAGTGAAGGAAAGAAGGACAAACAGAAGATTGAAGGAAGGAGGGCTGAATGGATAAACAGGGTAAGCAGAGATGAAAGATTACTCCTACGGAAGGGGGGATGTAAGATAGATGAGGGTGAAGATGGAGGGAATGGATAAAAGAGATATAATAGAGGTGTGGAGGAGGTCACTTAGGGAGATGAAGAGAAGTCGGATGCCAGCAGAGGAGGTAACGGCTGTGAGGAGCAAGTGAAGGGCAGACCAAGGGTCAGAGAGAGAAAGTGAATGGACTAATGGACGGACACGGCTGGCCCATCTCTTGAATTTGCTTACCATAATCGCCCGGCTAATTTGATTGGTTATCATTTTACATTCCTATCAATATACATTAGCGACATACCACAGAATCCATATCCAACTTTATAGTGTTAACATGGTCGATGTGCTTTCAAGACTGAATATATACAAAAGGAATTGAATCATCTGCGCTGTATGCTTAATATTTATGTTCGTCCACAATGAACATAAAAAAGTGCTGACCTAAGTGTTTCTAAATTCAGTGGCCATTATTAAATCTCTTTAATAATACGGTTTGGAACAATACGTCTATCAATGACTTACCTTACGTTTTCTTTCATACTCACAGGGCAGTTTCACAAAACTGAAATACATGAGCATTTATAGTAAAGTGTCCAAGAATAAAATAACGTAAAATATTACATTTTTAAAAAAAAAATAACCATATACCCATGCTTACACAAATAACCAATCATGAATGCTGAACAATTAACCAATAATGAATAGCTAATGTTGGTTCTGATAAAAGTCATACATTGTATATTACTAGTCAGTTGTGATGATTAAACTATTTCCTACAACTGTCTCAAGACCAAGATAGAGAAAACCCACTAAACACTCAAAATTAAGACCTGGGCCTATTTTGTACCTTATGTTGCATTTCTGCAAGCCCTTTAAATTGACACTCTGACGATGCTGCACACATACACAGATACAGCACACATGCAAACAGGAAAGGACACACTGAAGCTATATTTTACATCTTAACACATTAACATTATATCGATCAGAACTGGCTTTATGAGCCTTGTATGTTTTGCACATACAGTAAATTTGTTTTGGCAGGTTTCTCACACTAATCAACTTAAACATAACAGAATTTCACAGTGGTTGGTATAGGTTTAAGTAGTTAAAAAAAATAATGGGAAGATTATGAAGTATGGGTCTGCTGCAGGGCAATGGTTCTCAACCAAGTCTGTATGGTGGACCCACAGTGCTGCTGGTTTTTTATTCTGCTGGGCTGGGTAGTTAATTAAACTCACCTTTTGTGTCAGGTATTCCAACCATCTCTTCAGGGCAGCTGTGTCCAGAACCGTTCTCTCGTTCACTCATTCACTATCCCCTGCATATGAAACACTCAATAGGGCACTCTATAGGGAGCAATAAATGGATATTTCAGACACTTCTAAATTATCTCTTTGTGGCTTCTTCTCATCCTGTCACATGGTATTTGACAGTGAAAAGGGTGCAGGAGCAGAGTGGAGTGGAGGCGAAGTAGGACACTGTGATATCTTTCACATAAAGCAGTGTACATTCATTGGACACCACGTTTTCAGTTGCATTGTGGAATTTTTTTTTGATGGCACTAAATGTCAAAGAAATTTTACAGTTAGAATTCAGACACTCAAACAAAATAGAGGAAGGTGAATACGGCGCATTATATAGAAAATAGGCAGCTATTTTGGACTTGGCTAGAGGTTTACTGCCTGGCACAAAAGGTGAATGTAATTAATTCCCCGGCAGAATAGAAAAACAGCAGGACTGGGTGTCCCTGAGGACCTGATTGAGAACCACTGCAACATAGAACACATAGAACCTACTTGTGGACAAAGTTGTGCATTTACGATTTACAAAATAAAATTGTAAGAAGGCAAGTATGAAGGAAAGATGTAACAACCCCAGCAATAGAGATATATTGTAAAAAATGTATAGATCTAGAGAATATTAGACTATTTCAAATATTTCAAAGAACAATGCACGTGGTTTTGAGCTGCACATATGATTTCAAGAGGAATAATGACAGTATTGTTTTGATATAACTACAGTTAGTGTATTATATTATTGTATTAGTGTTTTAAATACAGAACATACTATATGATGTCTTCCTCTTGTAAAATATGTTTAGACCTTATGATAATGCATTTCAATAAAAAAAAAACATTACACATTATATGATGACATGTATGGGTGCTGGATATCAGCAGGATAGTGCCGACTGTTGAGGTGCTGTAGATTTATGAGAGACAGAGGAAGAGGAAAGGAGGGTTGAAAGAGACAGAGATGTGTAGCTCAGATATTGATGAGCGCCACAACTCGTGGGGGGAGCGAGTTGGGAGCAGTTATTCTTGTGCCCGAATGATTTAAGTCTAATGGTAAAGTATGGTTTATAGACTGAGGAGCTTGCAGCATTTGGTAGCCAGTGGCCTGTCAATGATGTCACTTGCATTCTCCCTTGACACGAGATCATCGGAGGTCCTGGTTGGTAGACAGCTTGTACCTAGTGATTTTCTTAGTTGATGGGATAGTGCACTGTTGTCTCTCGAAGCTATGTCCAGTGAGGTTGCCTTCCCAAAACCAGACAGTTATGGAGGAGAAGGTTGACTCATTTTTGGATGTGTAGAAATCGGCTATCATGGGGCACCCTGGTGGCTCACCTGGTAGAGCATGTACCAAATAAGGCTGGGTCCTTGCTGCAGCGGCCTGGGTTCAAATCTGGCCTGGGCCCTTTGCTGCATGTCATCACCTGCCTTTCTTCTCTCTCTACTATCACTATCCAATAAAGGCAGAAAATGCCAAAAAAAGAAATCGGCTATCATTGTTTTCAGCTGGATGTATTTCTTCTTCCTGCTGCCACAGAAAGAACATCCTCTGCTGGGCTTCCCAGTTGAGATGCTGAGAGATTGTAGCTCCCATCATCTTTAAGTGCCTTGTCCAAAGCAAACGTCAACAGAGTGTGCAGACAGGGTCACAGCAGTGCTACGGATGCTCGACAAAAGCAATGTACAATGTCTGCGGCTACAGAGTGCAGTTACCTCGCAGCAATGCTTTTGTCTGTAATGAGAGAACCAGTTCGTAAACATTTTGTTTACAGTCATTGGTCAAGGTAATTCATGTCCTTCATGCTGTGTGAGCAACGATGTTCTAGTTGATCGTGCTAGTCCATCACTGTATCCAGTTACATTTTAATCTCAATGAAAGGCTTCAGCAAATACTTTTGGCACAGTGACTTTTACTTTATATATATTTTTTAAATTTAACCTAAGAGTCTTTGTATTATGTTTTTAATATGCACATACAAGCCATACCAACATCCAAATAGGCTAGTCCCCAGTATTTGGACTTAGTTAAATGAAAATAATTGTGCAAACAGGGAAGGACAGGGATAAAATATTAAAATCTGCCCTTTTCCCAGATCAGCACACCAAAACCAGATGGAATATATTCCTATAGGTACACATGCTCTACAGGCCATTGAGTGAAAGGGAAATATCACTGATGTCTTTGTGTATGTGCAATCAGTACTGATGAGTGATGTAGTCAATTGAAGCAATAAATTCTTTCTGCATACTAAATTGGTGGAAAAATTGATGTTGTCCTTCTCATGGTCTTTCCTACAGTACCTATAGGTACCAGAATGTATTGCATATAAGTCTCTGTATCGTCATCCATAAAATCCTCTGCGCTAGTGTTGCGGGATGTTGTTTCCAACATCGGAAACAGCATAGAATGAGGATGTGTCTTTTAATGAGGATGCGTCTATTAAAGAGAATGAGGATGTGTATTTTAAAGAGAATGAGGATGTGTCTTTTAAACAGCATCTTTAGAGTACATATTAGAAGCCCCGCTGGGCTGTATTTAGTTTTTCCGGCCGCCAACTAACATCATGATACATTACTGGGAAGCCAGAAACAAAGTCGGTTTCACTGCCACCCCACAGATGCAGAAACGATCATGTGCTAATCCTGTCGCAGATAGGCAGACAGAAGGTTGAAAATCAGTGAATTTTCCCTTTAAGTGGGTAGGTATAACCCTTTGTTGATTCATTCAAATTGTACATTGTGAACCTGCAAAGACTGCTGGGAAAGACATGTCCGCCTTAAGCGTGGCTTATGCAGACATCACTAGGGCATAAACACGTTGAATAAAATGGCGCTGTATCACCTCCAACACATGCAAGGCTCATGGAACGCATCAGAACTGCTTACAGTGGCCTTTAGAAAACTGGTCCAGCTGCACCAGGAAGCTGCTTTGCCTTTCATCTGTGTACTGGCCGTCATGTATGAGGCCAATCCATGTTTTGCCTTTTTCTTTTATATATATATATATTGGGATGCCGTTTTTTTAATAGAAGGATAGAGGAGGAGAGGGGGGAGCATACATTTCTACAACAAAACAAGTAGGAGCAACACACCATATCAGTCGTCCAGGGGCCACCTAGCTTTGCCACACACAAATGCACAAACAAAAGACATCCTGCATAAATACAGACACAAACTACTCCATATGTATAGAAGGGGTTTCAGTTAGGGAAATGTTAATATAAACATCACCTTCACACGGGAAGAAGGACACACAAGCAAATGCACACATTGTGCTGGGCTGCTGAGGTATGATTAGAGACACGGTAATTAGAGTATAGTTAGGAGAGACAAGAAAGCAGTGCTGGTATGGGAGAGGAAAGAGAATGGATGGGGTGAAGGTGTCACAGTGGGCAAGGAGTGACAAGACTGTGGAAAAACTGGAGCCATTGAGGCTAACAAGGAAATCATGGGGACAGATTACATAAGAATTATTGTTATGTGTGTATGTTCATTCCATGCTAAATGGGATTCCTCCAGGGGCACGCCAGTTTCTTCCCACAGTCCAAAGATATGCATATAAAGTGGATTTGAAACCCTAATTTGCCCATAGGTATGCATGGTGGGTAAAGTGAGTGTATCTGTGGGCTTTGAGGTGGACTGGTAACTCACTCAAGGTGTTTACCTACTTTCTGACCATGCTGTGATGAGTTGTAGCCCCCTGCAAGACTAATTAAGTGGGTTAAATATCATGAATAAAAGAAGTTCAGCATAGAAACAATACCACCATGACAACCTGCAACCTCATCTCTCCATCCATTATCCCAACTGCTTATCCTGCTCTCAGGGTTGCAGGGAAGCTGGAGCCTATCCCAGCAGTCATTGGGCGGCAGGCAGGGAGACACCCTGGACAGGCCGCCAGGCCATCACAGGCTCACCTCATCTCTCTAGTACTGCAAAATGTGGCCGCGCTCTAGGATAAAAATAAAGGAATTTACACATATGCAGAGCCATATGGATATTATAATGGAATAATGACCCCCATCAGCTGCAACCAAACACACAATGTGGTGACAGTGTGACTGTCCTCGCTCGGGTTTGACTGTTTGCCTGAGAAAAATGAGCAAGTGAATTTCGTGGCACGTCACAACAAGCATTGCTTATTACACCGAGGCTGCTAGCAAGTCTGCTACACCCAATAGAAGACCGCTGAGTTATAGTGGCGGGAATTCCGGCTCTTTTTAGTGCCCAGCAACAAGAGCCAAATGATGTACGATACTGTAACGTGCATGGATAAGTAGACACGTTGGTCCTTGACTAACGGGTCGGACCCTTTAGTCGACTGGTTAACATTGATTGCGGTGTGGGAACCACGGGTTCCCGTCCCGGTTGTGGCGGTTCCTGGACTGCCCCCTGAATTCGCTACAATACATAATGTAAAAACAGCAAACACTATTATACACGCATTGAACGTTTTATTTATATTGAACTAGACTCGCTAGCCCTTGGTTAACGGGTTCGCTTCGAACTGTCGCCTCCCTTTACGTCCGCGAGTTTGATCGCGGAACCGAGTGCGCGAACCCGCGACGGTCAAGCTAGCTCTCCGTTTTCTGACTCAACAGGACGTCGTTAGAATCTCAACGCTGATTGGCTTTCGCGACACAGCGTCACGCCAATTTCTCGCTCAATGTGAATATTTTCAACTCGAAATTATTTTCGACTTTATAGGTCAAATCATCGCGCGGAAAATTTGCTTCGCGTTTGGTGTGAACGTAACATTAACAGGCGAGGGAGGTAGAAGGTCCGTCCAACAAGCAAACAGTTAAGTTACAGCTTATGAGGCTGGATCATTTTAACTTGTCTTCTGACTAATTCGGCAATGCAGAGAACTGGGAATAACTGACATTCACCTCTGTGCTGCAGACTCGAACATTATACACGGACATTGCCAGGTTGTTTTCAACAGCCTGGAATATTGGCTGCTCGATGAAAGATGGTGGAACATGTAGCCATCAACAGTGTTTCAATACATAACATGCATATCCAAGCAAAGCTTTCACAGGTCATGCATTAAGAATGCTAAAATGCACACAACCATTTAATCAATCAATCAATCAATCAATCAATCAATCACGCGCACGCACGCACGCACGCACGCACACACACACACACACACACACACACACACACACACACACACACACACACACACACACACACACACACACACACACACACACACACACACGGTGAGGCTTTCTCTCTCCCCCTATTCACTACCGTCTTATACACATTATATCTCTCCTTCACCGACTCTTACCATCAGTCATATCCACTCAAAGAAATTATAGCAACACACACGTACACCCAGAGGATGCATTCTACACACAACCCCAATCTATACCCAGGTACACATACTCGGGCTGTGTAGACGGAGAGTGGAAATGGAAGGATGGTAAATGCACAGAAAAATGAGACCAAGGGGGAAAAAAGAACAAGATATAGAGAATAAAAGAGAAAAGATCGAAATCGGGAAAAATAAGATTAATAAGAGTGGCAGGTGAGAAAGAATGAGAGAGGCAGACACAAGGGAAGGGGGGTGACGAAATGACAGAGCACAGGAAGAAAGGACAAAAAGATAACACAGAAACAGAGAAAGAGCAGTGAAAGAAGGAAGGGCAGACAAAACATGGACTCAGGCAGTGACAGTGAAATGATTTTTCCCCCTCTCCCGTTAGTTATCTAGTGATGAATGTTTTTAATCTTAAAGAAAACATATCAATTCAATTCAATTCAATTCAATATCGGTGCTGAGTTCAAAGCAGAATACTCCCATATACCCTTCATGTCAAACAATCAATAAAGGCATCTAACAGCTTTACCATATACACCCCACATGTATGAAATAATCAATAATCCCATTAATGACTAATGAGGCTACGGATGAAAACACAACATCCTTTCAGCATGCATACCCTGCAGCAGGCATATAGGATCTCACTCCACAACACTTCAACAAATACTGGGCCATGTGGCAGGTTAAACCAGTCTATCGGTTGGGAAGACGGCCTTATCAAGACACCGGACTGTCCTGCCACCCAGGACACAGGATCAGAGACCATCAGAGGGCATACTTCACTATGTGTTCACCCGATAAGAACTGAAAACTTCGGAACAAAATTAAGTTCAAAGGCACGTTAATTACAGGTAAAATGTGTGGCCAGCTGTGTTTCTCTATAATATAGGCAAAAGCAACTTAACTACACTCATTCGGGTAGTAAAACACGAACACGCACAGGCTGTTTACTGTATAAATATTAATGTGCTAAAGTGATATTGCTGTTGGTGGCAGCAGGTGTGTGTGTGTGTGTGTGTGTGTGTGTATGTGTGTGATGAATCTGTTGATTTCTGCCGCGCTGAAAACATCCGAACCAAGTAACCTCTTGGCTAGACAGCACACAGCACAGTCTCGGTTTCTGTGTGCAGTTGATGGATAAATAGACAAAGAGGGTAGACACAGTCGGTAGAAATACACCCAGAGGAAAAGACAAGAGACAGAAAAGACAGTGGTGCAAAAAAATGTCTGAAATGCCTTGAATACTCAGGCATCCTTCACTTCATCTCTGTTAATGCAGCATCTTGCCTCAGAGCCTCACATTGCAGTCTGCAAAATTGCAGAGTGATGCTGCTCACTGTGTTTCCTCATGTTGCACAGCACATGCGACCCTTCTCCCTAACTCCACTTCTCACTCCTAATACAGTATTTAGTGACATCCTTTAACAGCTTCAAGACACGAGTTCATGTCCTTTGCACAGAATCACACCAAACTGCAAATTCTCACACACACACACACACACACACACACACACACACACACACACACACACACACACACACACACACACACACACACACACACACACACACACACACACACACACACAGTCACAAGGTTCCCAGTAAGTGAGTGACACGTGCAGCGGACCTTCTGTTTCCCCGGCAACACCCTGCTGAGAACGTGGAAATTGAGATGCAAGGTGTGTGTGTGTGTGTGTGTGTGTGTGTGTGTGTGTGTGTGTGTGTGTGTGTGTGTGTGTGTGTGTGTGTGTGTGTGTGTGTGTGTGTGTGTGTGTGTGTGTGCATGCACCAGTGTGTGTTTGTGTGTTTATGCATTGAGATGAGAGTGGGCGCTTCTATCCCTGAGCGGTGATGATTAATATGGATGTGAAAAGCTACCAGCTTTATCCCAGTCTCACACACACACACACACACACACACACACACACACACACACACACACACACACACACACACACACACACACACACACACACACACAAACATACACACACAGGTTCCAAATGTCAGTGCTGCTGAAAGATCTAGCACTGCACTGGCCAAGCAGCCCCTGTTCCCTGCCCCGGGAAACCCCGCCTATCCTACTACAGGGTGGGGGAAGGAAGAGAGGGCAGTGGGAAATGAGAGTGAGAGGAAGAGAAGGAAGATGAGGGGGAAAGAATTGAAATTGAGAAAGAGGGAGGAAGAGAGGGAGAGAGAAGAGGAGAGTGATCAAGGGGGAGAAAGAGAGGGAGGGAGAAACAGAGATAAACAAGGACAAAATACTAATTCACTCCATCTCAGGCAAGGTGCAGGGATGGAGGTAAACAAGATGGGAGAGGGGCTGAGAGGGAGAGAGGAAGGGATGAGACAGAGAGGAGAGCCAGAGGGGAGGGGGGAAAAAAGGAAATCGGAGATGAAAGCTTCATTTATTCTGATCCATATCAAGGCAGGAAGGAGAATGGAGGGAAAATGACAAGGAACAAAATGGGATAGAGGGAGAGAAAAGAAGGAGGGGAGGAAGCAAGTGAGCATGGGATGAGTCTTGTGTTCTCCTCCCAGGGATGGATAGAGGAAGGGAGGTATAAAAGAGGTTGAAAAGATGAAAGTATTGCTGAGAAGAAACGAGAGGGTAAGGTGGAAGAAGAGATGGAAGCACGGGAATGGAGAGGTAAAGAGAGAGAGGAAAAACTAGGCTGGGGAAGAAAACGTTGAAAGGCTTAAGTGCATGTGAGGGGGGGTTAAGAAGAGGAGCATGCCTCTCATTTTAGAGCAAACCTACTCTGATACTGACAATTCAAATAAAACAACAACACAGACACACACTAATAAAAGAGCATAAATAACCTGCATGTAAGCACAGAAAAATACTTGCTATATATTTCTCTTGATACCCTCAATGAACCTATAGCCCCCCCCTGCACACACACACACACACACACTTTAAATAATGATGTATGTAATGTATGTATGGATCATGTATGTCATGTATGTATGGTATGTATACGTTCTGCATGCATTCATAAAACATTAACTAACATAAAACATACAGGCTGGATGACTGATTTTTACACACACATACTTATGCATGACTGTATAACATTTATGCCCACATTAAATTTTAAAACTGCACGTAGGTGCTAATGTACGCATGATTGCATTCTAGCTGCATAAATATAATTGAGGCAAACACGGGGAATGACACTGGTAGCAAAATCATGATGTGAAGGGGGAAAGAGCATAATTGTCTGCTAGATGTAACTTGCATGATGAACACTAACTGTATGAGCTGGTTGATGTAGGCATTATAAAAAAATGTAAGCCCAAATGAAATTCAAGCTGCATAAAATCGCTTGTCTTAATCAAAAAACAAAACAACGTGATTTCCAGCTGTGGCTGTAATTAATCCTACCCTTGAAACTGCAGTTTTAGCGTTGGAGACTATGGCACTTCCGCTTGGCGGTGAGGTGGGTAAGGCGAGTTGTTTTTGGTTCGTCCAGTGTTTCTCCGGTTCTCCTGTGCTGAGATCAACGGTGAATGATTTGATGGCTTACGAAATACGATGACCGACTTCTCGTTTACTTTCAAAACTCATACCCGCAATACATGTTGTTTTTGTTTTGACACTGTCGTTGCCCAATCTGACTCAGCCGTAGATGTGAGTTGCGCATGCGCACAGTTGACTCGGCGCCCAGCGACAGAGGGCAGCAGCGTTAGTCGAGCGAGCGAGCTAGAGAACGAGAGAGAAGAACGAACCATCGGCGTCGACAGGTCATTTTGCCGGGGCTTAAGCCCCGAACGTTTTGAGTGTAGCCCCGAATATAATTTTAAATTTAAGCCTACGTGAAGCCCGACAAAAAACGTAACGATTTAGGTCTCTAAATCAACTGTGTGTGTGTGTGTGTGTAAGAAAATTTAATATTCCAATAAACTAATGTTAACATAAATACATTGAACTTTTTTCTCTAGTCTGGTACTGTAGCATGTCAATAAATGGTTAATGATAGCAGTTGTGAAGTATTCCGCATCTCTACCACTACTACTACTTTCTAACGGGAGCAGCCGAATATTATGCTTCTTCTCAAAACTGATACTAATTACCAACAACTTAATTTTTTTAAACACAATTGATTAATCTGGAGAATAAACAACAGTTTTTGAGGTACAAAGATTGAGACCGGTACTTTAAATGTAGGCAGCACGGTGGCGCAGTGGTTAGCGCGGTTGCCTCACAGCAAGAAGGTCCTGGGTTCAAGCCCCGGGGTAGTCCAACCTTGGGGGGCGTCCTCTGTGTGGCGTTTGTGTGTTCTCCCATGTCTGCGTGGGTTTGCTCCGGTTTACGTCAGGTGAATGTGTGTGTCTGGCGGCCTGTCTAGGTTGTCTGCCCCCCAGTGACTGCTGGGATAGACTCCAGCATCCCCGCGACCCTGACATCAGGATAAGTGGTCCGGATCATAGATGGATGGACTTTGAATGTAAATAAGGTGCCAGAGTGCATAAAAATAGAGCGCTATATATATATATATATAAATCGGGGGGAGAATCCCCCCGCACCCCCTAAAACCGAATGTCCTCAAATCTTGGAAACCCCCGAGGAACAAATGTATTTCGGAGGTTTTGAATCACCACAACCACGAAAGATTCTTCATGATACACTCACGACTGTGCACACAAACCTTTACGCTGATATAGCCAGTAGCTTGCGAGATTAGCCACACGCACACACACACACACACACACACACACACACACACACACGCATAATGCCCTCCAGGCTGGCACCTGGTGGAGATACCATCATCGGTGGTTTCCTAAACGATTCTTGAGCGAATTATGAACTGTTTCCTCTTTAGGGGATGATGTGAGCTGTCAATCACTTGGAAAATATCCTTTTTTTTCTTAACTATTAAGATTCTTCACTAAGGTGAACATCTGCATTTCTCGAACAGCCACCCTGGGAAGCCATCTAATTGATGACTACATAAAAAGAGACATGTCCTGGATTGAACAGATAATAATGTGATTCCTTCAGGAGGACTACCGAGGGATTAATCCTCAGTATCTACACCACGTTAGCATAACAAAGCATCTGCAGGTGTCTGTAAATAACAGATCTGCGAGTGGCACAAGAGGACTCCTCCAATGCAGGACTTAAGTATGTCACGTTTTTACGTAAATATCTGAATATATCACTCTTGTCATTCAATGATGTGCTATTATTTATCTTTGTTTGTCCTTGTCTGTCCTGATTTGTGTGATATATTTGCCTGCTGTTCTGTTTTACACGAGAACTGTTATTAAGTCCTGTTAAAGTTGGTACACAGAGCCCGGATTACTGCTGCACAGTTACTCATTCTTAACTAGAAAATTAGCACTAGAGAAGTTTTGTGCTCAAAACACCCCCCCAAAATCTCGTCTGTGAGTACCTCTTCCATGTAATTACTGCATTAATCTATTTAGCAACCAGGAAGCCAACTGTGTAATCAAGAAGACTGGAAAAACAGAGAAAATACTGAAATGCTGGAATAAACAGCCCAAATAGCTCTAAATGACCAATCACAATTTATTTATCAATAATCATCACACCAATAATCATCATACCATCCCTCCCCTCCTTCTATCCCTTTCCCTTAAGTAGGAAGACCAAATGAAAGATAAGACTTCAGCATTATCAGTGTGGTTTGTTAGGTCTTACACTCCCTGAAACAGCCTTTTTATCCAAAAGCAATCTGACACCCCATTTTGGGCGGCATGACCTTGCCCTTTGCACTAGCTAAAAATGAAAAAAAGGTTTAGATCAATCAATCAATCAATGTATCAAGTTGCATTTTATATAGCGCAAAGCTGACATCTATGGTGATACACCACCTATCTCAACCATGGGTGCAGAGAGGAGAGGCCCTTTTGCAGGACGTTGCTATAGAGCAAACGATGAGATTATATGCGACGTTATCTGTATGCGTCTCCCATGTCCTGGCAGAGGAAGGCGACCTTTCAGCTACATACATTGCATTTCAAGAGACACGCAAATAGATGTTCAAGACCTACCAACTCCAATGGGAAACAGAGAATACTGGCGTGACGTTGTGAATGCATGTTCAACTCCGGTCGAGGAATGATGATGATAATGATGATTATAGCGCTTAGACAGCATGTATTCAGAAAATGCAACTGTTATCATTAAATATACAAAATATACTAAAGGAAATAAAGTTCAACTGCCTTATTTAGATACACAGATGAGCAATGCAAGTGAACCTTTATGACCGATGCTGTGGTATTAAGTTCGTAGTGCCCCCCCCTTTTTTTTTTCCTCCCCAATAGTACTTGTCCAATTACCCAACTCCCCCGAGCCGCCCCGGTCGTTGCCCCACACCCCTCTGCCGAGCCGGGGAGGGCTGCAGACCACCACATGTTTCCTCCGACACATGTGGAGTCAGTCGCCAGCCGCTTCTTTTCAAATAAATAATAAGCACAATTAATAGTGCACTTATCGTTTATTTAATAGCGCTTACATAGTGCTTACTGTTTGTAAAATAATAAAATCCCTTACCATAGCTATGCAGACGACACCCAAAATGAGCCAGCTCCTTCACCGAGTAACTAAGCTCCCCGCGTCAGCGCAGTGAACAAGTTAACGACTGGCTGGGCCTGAATTTCCTTCAACTTAATGAAGACAACACTGAGATAATCCTCTTTTGTGTCAAAATGAAAAACTTGAAAGTGTTCTTATCTTGAAAAAAGAGGCTAGAAATCTTGGTGTAATTATGGACTCAGGTCTACATTTTAGTAGCCACATTAAATCATTGACAAAATCAGCCTATGGTCTTAAAAATATAGCAAGAGTTAGAGGATTAATGTCGACACAAGACTAAGTAAAACTTATGCATGGATCAGGCTATGTCCAGTAGGCTAGACTACCATAATGGTCTTTTCTCAGGTCTCTCCAAAAAAGCTCTCAGACACCTTCAGCTCATCAGAGCGCTACAGCTCGGGTCCTCACAAAGACCAGGAGACCAACTCTCAGGTCTCTGCACTGACTCCCAGGATGTCATAGAATAAACTCTGAAATACTGCCGCTCATCCACAAACCTCTTAATGGTTTAAGGACCAAAATACATCTCTAGACTTTTCCTATATGAGCCTTCTCAACCTCTCGCGTCATATGGGAATGGCCTCCTAACTATTCCCAGAGTTAAAACAAAACATGGTGAAGCAGCATTTAGTTATCATGCCACACACGGCTAGAACAAGCTTCCAGAAGATATAAACCACTCCATGGGATCAGAGACCCAACTCTGACCACTTTTAAAACGAGGATAAAATGTTCAAGGTTTGCCATTGCCTTTAACTGAACCTTCAACCGACTGACAGTTGCACATTGACCGTTATTCACTTTGCCCTTTTACCCTTTTTATTACACTTTTGTCAATCTGTTTTTATTCCTTGTATCTTTTCACCATTTCGTTTCGTTTCTCAAATTTATTTTTCAGATTAATTTTCATCTTATTCTGCATTTCTTATTTAATGTCTTATGTAAATCACTTTGAATTGGCACAGTTTATGAATTTTGCTAGACAGATAAACTCGCCTTGCCTTACTACCCACTAAGTCCTGTGTAAGGTGAATACACAAAAACCAATGTATATTTGTATTCATAAAAGTATTTCATACTGCATACTAATGCATTATAATATATAATGTAATAAATAAAACATTAATCTGTTTTTTTCATATATCAAATTTCAAAATTTTGAATTCTAGTAGGGGAGTACTAAAATGACAAATGAACTGCAAACATTACAAGTTTTAACACACAACTCTTTTACGAAGCATTAGTGTGTAGGATGTAACGACAGTTGGAAAACAGATGAAGTAGGACATTGATGAAGACATAGTATTTAGCGCAGCGACCTCAACACAATGATGTTCTACAACTAAGAATAATGCCCTACACTTATCTGTGTAATGGACATGGCGTGCATGTAAATAATAATAATAAAAAAATGCTAGCTGGGAGGAATCGGAGCGGTAATCATAGCAACAAGGGGGTCACTAGCATGTTGCCATGGGTGTGATGTTGTCACAGCCGACGGTGTTAACAGTCATCTTGCTTGTCTAAGCAACAGCTGTCAATGCAACCATGTGTGAGCATGTTTGTGTGTGTTTTGATAGACCACAGAGGTAGGCAAAAACCCTGACTACACACAGACAAAAAACCCAGGGCCACAGGGTTCATTCTCTTTCACTCAGCAAATTACATGTACACACACACACACACACACACACACATACACACACACACACACACACACACACACATACACACATGGGGCAAATATTACGGTACACAGCACTTTCTTGCTGCCTTTCACGTGACAAATATACAGATTTTACACACCGAGCAAAGTAGCCACATGGTGCATCTCTCTCCCTCCTTCCCTCACACATCCCAGCAGCCACTAGCAAAACACATTTGGTTAGGTTGACACTATTAGCTCAAGTCTGCATCAACACCTGGTATTATTCTACTTAATGATGGAAACATGTGCCGCTAAATCAACAGTGCCACAGCTTTCTAAATGTGAGCATGTGTGTGTGCGTGCACATGTGTGTGTGTGTGTGTGTGTGTGTGTGTGTGTGTGTGTGTGTGTGTGTGTGTGTGTGTGTGTGTGTGTGTGTGTGTGTGTGTGTGTGTGTGTGTGTGCATGTGTGGTTTGTATACCACAGTGTTTAGAGGAGGAATTATAAGCGTAATTTTGGGCTTGTAACTGCAAATTTGCTGTACAGCGGGCTTTCAGATTCAACCCTCAAATGAATCCTCTTCCACTGCCGCAATGCAATATATTTTTGGATCTACAACAGACATCATACATTATGAATATGAGTTGATCCAGATGTTCAAAAAGAACAAATTAGTCACTACTCTTATTATCTCACTCTTTTACCGTCATCTCAAAACTGTATTACTCAACATTATTAAAAAGTGTTCAAATACAAACAAAACAGCCACCAAATCCTGCTGTCATGGTTATTCCATGGCAAAATGAGCTGTAATGTGACAGCATCTATAGCGGCTTTAAAGTAGATCAGCTGCAGAATGAAACACTTTTTACCTTTCTTACTAGAGTGCCATTCTATGACCAAGTGTTTACTATGATTTCAAACTGCAAAGGCCTGCTGGGAACCATTTCTGTCTTTTCTTCTACCCACTTGTCCATCTGTCTTGTCCTCTTTCTCTACCCCTCCGCCTGTCTGTCTTTACCCCTTTGTGTGTCTGTTTGTCTTCTCTCTCTTGCTTTGAAGACTCAAGATGATAGAAACAACTGTGAGTCCTTCTCACTTGCCGTCACTCTCCCAGTCTCCTTCTTTCTTACTCTGTCACTCGCACAGATATACTGCAAGCACACATACACACACAAAGCCACTCACATATATCCCAATGCACGCACAACACTCACTTTGTGTATATCGTTCTTTGTCTTATTCCCTGTTGCGGTCTTTGTGCTGCTCTCTCTTTCTGTCATGTCACATTCAGGCACGCACATACACATCGTCTCTCCCTCTCACAAGTGTACATGCACACATGTGCATGCACACATGCACGAACACACACACACACACACACACACACACACACACACACACACACACACACACACACACAGAACTCTCAAGCTCCTACATGTCTCATCACATAGCAGAGAGCAGCAGGCCCTGGTGCTTGTGCCAAGTTTAGCAGATCAGAGCAGAGGAGAGCACAGCTCGGGGCTTGCTGTACTGTCAGAAGAAACAGCATCACATAGAAATATAAATATCTGCCAATACAAGGTTGTTTTTTTTATTATTCCCCCGGGTGGGTAAGATTTTCCAGAGGAGCTGGTACTATCACGTTAAGAATCATCAATTGGTGTCAACGGAGAATATTGATACCCCAACTTTGAAGCCGTTTCGAAGATGGGATTTTGCTTCATTTTTCATGTATATGCCGCGTATATGCATTCCTGCAACCCTGCCACCACAAAAGAAACATTTTCACATGGAGTACTGTTTCACTGATACAGCCATTTTAGACATTTTATCAAATGTAAAGCATGTTTATTGCTGCAGTGTTGAGGGGCCGAAACACAAGAATTTTACTCTCTTGTACTTGTATAATGAGACATAACAAATAAAGAATATTGAATCTTGAAATCTTGAATCTTGATACGGTTTCCGTCCTACTGATGCATGGTTGCTACACCCACAAAAGGAAATATTTGGCAGATTCACATGCGTACCCTCTGTCAAAAAGCTCTTTAGGATGCATTATTTGTGTTGCTGTATGCTTATTCAGTTCCATAATGGGCAAATGATGAAGGGGGACATCTTGTGTAAAATAATATGAAAAGCATTTGGTATAGCCTACTTGATGTACAGTAATAACACAATTAAGCAGCAAATATCACAGCAATGGTGTTAATGACAGTGGTAGCAGGATCATTACAGTAAAAGGGGAGTAAATTGTCGCCATTGATTGATAGAGCTCGGTAGTGGCAAAGCACTGGCACGTTTGTTCCAACCAGGACACACACACACACACACACACACACACTTTTTTCTAGACTTGTGAGGACCATCATTTACGACATTAATTTCCCAACCCCCCCTAACCTAAACCATCAGAACTAAATGCTTTACCCTTACCCTTACCCTTACCCTTACCCTAATCCTAACCTGAACCTAATCCCAACCCTAACCTTAGGATAAACCTAAACCAACGTCTTTACTCTATAATAGACCCTAGAAGAAATGAAGACGGGCCAAAATGTCTACACCTTTGCAAAAAGTCCCTCAATCTTAGGGTTAAAACTTCACATTGGTGCTCACACATATACAAGAACACTCGCACACGTCCGTACACTTAAAGGCGCACAGACGCACGCAAAGGGAGGGGATCACACGTTTCTGGCGGCTCTTCCCAACACCTAACCGTAAAGCACATCCTACCTAAATCTGAGGATATAGATTGTAAGGAATGTGTCAGAGAACAACACAACAAGTACCATCAAGAGCTGCTTCTCAAATGTATTGAAAAGACCGAGAAAAAAATAGACACACACAAGTATCAGCGTCACTGGCTGTACCAACGCTTATGCAGATGATCATCAAAAATAGCGCATGGCACTTTTATGCAGCCCATTCAACACGTTTAGAAATGAAGGGGAAATTGACAATTGCAATAATGGGGAACTGTGTATTGAAAATTACCACCTTGTCCACAGGCCTAGTAGGAAATAATTGCAAAACTAATACAAGGAAGACTGAGTACATGACTGGAGGGGGTTAAAGAAAATTGCCTTCGCTATAGCATACATTATGAGCCAATGTAGGCTACGCATCTGCACAGCAATTGCAGTTACGTCTCACATGAATTCACATTAACATATCGTTTAAACAGCGTGTCCGTCTTCACAACCAACTCAGGACGATTCCTGAAAACAAACAAGTCACCAGCAATGATTTCACGCCTGTTCGCATAAGCGTGTCTTCGGACCCAGTAACGCAGCATCGTGAGCCGGGTACTTACAGGGACAGACATCCTGCTGTGCGTAGTAGTATCGTTCCTCAACTTCTGTCTTCAAACTACACAAACGAGTCGTGTTTTTCCAGCTGCGGTGGGACGTTTTACTTTCCGAGCATCAAAGATTTATCTTCCCGGTCTTCAGAAGTGTCGGTCCTCAATCCATTTCATTGTCAACTGTCTATTAAAAAAAAGAGAGAGCGTCTATGTCATGGGTAGGTGCTGAGTTCGGGGGTCTGCCGGAGTGGAGTAAAAGAAGAAGAAGGAAAAGAAGAAAAGAAGAAGAATCGTCTGTTCCAGCAAATAGACGGTGGGATTTTTCCGAACAGCAGCAGCCCGCCGGCAGCGGCGCAGTCAACACATGAATGTCCAAAACTAGCCACGTCTCGCCTTTCCTTTCCCCTTCTCCCCCCTCCGTTCTCTCTTCTACCTCTCTATCTAGTTCTGTTCCTCTCCTCGTAATGACAAGGACCCCTGATTCCCCTGACGAAAATCACAAAATACGACGTTTTGAAATCCCCGAGATGGGGAGGGGGAAAAAACCGGGGGTTAAAAATCTGCGGACTGTCCAGTGAAATGCGTGACGTCTGCCGTTCAGCGGACTGCTAGCTTACATGTACGGCAGATGAGCGAGGGATCACAGGCTGCCGTCCCTCCAACGGAATCGTCAAGTTTGGGTTTAAAGGGACAGACTCGTGTGTGTGTGTGTGTGTGTCTCTGTGTGTCTTTCTCTTTCTTTCCTTCTTTCTTGGACAGCCAACACAGAAATTATATCGCGTCGTTTACTGCATGTGTGAAATGACACGTGTTGAAGTGAATAATTTACAAATAGTGGGGGGAATGATACGTTGAGCCGTGCACGTAATGCGGAGCGGCGCTATTTCTGATGGCTTTAACCCACAACATGTTTAGGACGTCTGTGCCATTATATCGTCACGTTTTCTCAGATGCGGGGTTAACGGTAGTTTACAATATTACAGGTAGAGGCAACATTGGACGCCTGGCTAAATCTATTTGATTTGTCTTAAAATGTATGCAGGCAAATCAGTGTTGGGCACAAATACGCACTGACTGACAAACTACTAGAAACGCACGTTGCATCGTATGAATCATTTCAGTGAACCGGAATAGATCTGCAGCTATAAACAGATGGTACAAAATGAACCCTTTGATTATTAGACGCGTGTGTGTGTGTGTGTGTGTGTGTGTGTGTGTGTGTGTGTGTGTGTGTGTGTGTGTGTGTGTGTGTGTGTAGCTCGTTGTGCACCGTAGGTATGCGGGCCACCGAGCTCCCTGCTGTGCTCCCAGGGTTTATTGTGTCTTTAGCTGTTTATGATTATCTCTCCAACAACTGCGGGTATTTTAGAGCACACACTCATGCTGTGACGTACGCGTCACATTGCCACACACATATCCGAAGACAGACATACACTCTATGCGTGCGTGTGTGTCGGCGCGTACGCACACACACACACACACACACACACACACGTGCATAACATGTCTCCCTATACTTGTGGGAACTCTTTATTGACTACATTCATATTCCTTAACCCTTACCCTAACCTTAAAATAATCTTTATTCTAACCTTAACTCGAAACCCAAGTCCTAACCCCAAAATAGATCCTTTTCCTCAGGGGGACCCATGAGGTTTCAGGTTTTCCCCCATTAGTTCAGTATGTACCGTTTGAAGATGTGAGGGCTGTGTGTGCTGAGAGTTTTGGAAGAGTAACAGACAATAGAAAACAGAGCAAAAATTGTGTAATTCTCTGTCTCTCTTGCACACTCATACAGGTACAAACATGGGCGTGCGCGCACACACACGCACCATGTCTCCCTGTACTTGAAGGAACCACTCATTGACTACATTCCTTACCCTAACTTTAACCTAATCCTAATTCTAACCTTAACCCTAAACCCAAGTCCTAACCATAAAATAGACCCTTTTCCTCATGGGGACCCATAAAATGTTCCCATGTCCCCACAAAGTATGTGGTGGCACACGCACGCACACGCACGCACGCACGCACGCACGCACGCACGCACGCACGCACGCACACACACACACACACACACACACACACACTTGTCATATTAAATCCTTCTCACCATATTTGCTCTAAGCTAAGAGAGTGGTGTTGATGGTTGATTTGACAGGAACAGTAAGGAACAAAAAGAGAGACACAAATTCTTTGTTTCTATACTTCTATTCAGGTGCTTCGTCAAGTGGTAACACCATTAGATTTGGTAGGTTGGGAGCAGATCATACCAGGTGGCAACAGCCAAAGTAAAGCATGCCACAATCACTGAGATGTAGTGCTGCACAGGGCTATCTAGTTGACAGGTTTACGCATAACATGAGCAGTTTTGGTTGAGCTGCTCAGATAATTACCCAAAAGAAGCATCAGTTCAATCTGCGGGTCTCTTTTTGCAAGTTCACAAAAAGAAAGATAGTGAAAGATTTTGGAAACATTAAGTAAAACCTAAACCTTTCCCTAATCCCATTTTTTCTTCTGCTCTCCAGGTTCCGGTTTCGTTTCCCTGGGTTGCTCCAGGAAGACAGGAGGTCCCCTCAGAAGCTGTGCCGGTAGTGCCAACATTGTCGAAAATCAATGCACTTTTGCAGCAGTTGTCTGTTGATACATTGCATTACATTACAGTCATTTAGCCGACGCTTTTATCCAAAGCGACTTATAATAAGTGCATTTAACGTAGGAAATCAGGAGAACTACTAGTCATCAGAGGCCATAAGTGCATCTAAACAAGCATCTAAGAGTAAATCCAGTGCTAAAGTAAAAGCGCAAGAAAGAGATTTTTTATTTTTTTAAATGAGTGAATACAATAAGTGCTAAGAGCAAGTAACAGGGTAGCAGTTCTTGAAGAGGTGAGTTTTCAACGTGCGCCGAAAGATGGGCAGCGACTCCGCTGTCCTGACATCAGTGGGGAGTTCATTGCACCACTGTGGAGCCAGGACAGAAAAGAGCCGTGACCGGGTCGATCGGCAGCAGGGGCCTCTGAGCAACAGGGCAACCAGGCGTCCCGAGGCAGCAGAGTGAAGTGGTCGGGCGGGGGTGTAGGGCTTGACCATGGCCTGGAGATAGGAAGGAGCTGTTCCTTTCACTGCCCTGTAGGCTAGCACCAGAGTCTTAAACTGGATGCGAGCAGCTACTGGGAGCCAGTGTAGGGACATGAGAAGGGGAGTTGTGTGGGGGAACTTAGGGTGGTTGAACACCAGACGAGCTGCAGCTTTCTGAACAAGCTCAAGAGGTCTGATGGCCAATGCCGGGGCGCTAGCAAGGAGGGAGTTGCCGTAGTCCAGCCGGGAGATGACCAGAGCCTGGATGATAGAAGTGGACCATGTTGTTCCCATTGCCCCCGTAATATTTCACCCTCGCAATCCAGCTGGGACACTCCATAAATGCATCAACACACACAAGGCTCTTTTGGAGTCTGTTTGCTCACAGTCTGTGATCCATAACCACTTCTTTGGACCCAGGACATTGATAGAGAATTTATGGGTGTCTGTTTCAGGAATCAAGAACACTTTATTTGTCGTTTCATTTTATGTACTTGCGTACATGAAATGAAACGAAATATTGTTTCCCCCAGCCCACAGCAGTGCAACACAAAGACAAAAACACATATCCAAAAATGACAAGAACACTACAAAAAAAATCACTGTCCAAGAGAACGAACGCCTAGCAGTTAGCTTAGCCTGCCCCGCTTCCACATCAGACCGCCCTTGGTGCTTCCTCTTCGGACGTAGCTCCGGGCAGGGCCATGGTCCCTGGGCCCACTGGACACTGCAGACCAGGCTCCCCCAGCTGATCCAACGCCAGCTCCCCCAGCCAGACACCCTCGACACACCTCCCTGCACTCCACACGACGGCACTAGAAACACAGTCAATGCTAGGCAAGGCCACCGCCAGACCCAGATTTGATGCAAACATGCATGGGGATGTCTTGTATGTCTTGTGGTGCCAGTTGAAAGTACGTTGCATGGGAAAAATTAGGGAATAATGGCTGTCCCCTGCCTTTAACATCCCCTTATATAAGGCATGGGTTTGTCAAGATTTAGAAGACTGATGGAAGTATACAGAGGAGAGCGGTCACAACAGTCAAGTTTATGTATGTTGTGTCCTGTGCTCAGTGGAGATGCAATCGCACGCTGGTCTGAACAGGAAGAACACAGAGTAACGGAGATGCTTCGACCAGGGGTTCCTGTGGTACTGCTGGTTGCTCCCGTAAAGGGATTTCCCTCTCTCAAACAGTCCCATGGTGACATCCTAAACATCTGCATTGGACTAAGTGATATAAAGTTTGATGATCAACTGCTGCATGCTCACTTTTGGTTGATTGAGGACAGATTATATAGTGTGACCCATAACACTTAAATGAACAAATGACTTAGTTGTTAGATCCAAAAAGCTGTGAAATAATTTTTTAGGTGGTTCATAACTCACTGTTTGCTGTAAGGTACGTACCTCAAGGCTCGGTGGGTTTTACGAACAGCTGTGTGGCTATGGGTGTTTTAGACCAGAGTAAAGAAAGCTGGAACAGCAGACCACACATCATGAACATGAAATTTAATACAACCTGGACCTTTCAGCAAAACTCCCATTTACTGGGTCAAACGGCACAGGATTATTTACTCCAGGCACAGGGACATCATCAACGATTGGACCCCAGAAGCACCCAGCTGACCCAATTTTCTTTTAGAGACGAAGTCCTTGTATTACGTCCCACTTCCAGCTCCAAAATTTTTCGCCAAGTGACAAGGGCCATCTGTTGTGGCGAATGGATGGAAGTCGGTTATGATGTTATGCAATCTGACGGAAGCGGTTTGTGAAGATTCACAGCAGATATGCCACCTTCCTCCCCTGAAAGCTCGGCGTGTGATGGTGCCTATTTATCTGACCGTGTCACTCATTGATAGAGATTAACTGAAACCAGAAGTACTATAACCATCTAATACAGACCCCATAACTCATACTGACCATCACCCACCGATTCGGAGAGCAAAGGCAGCTGAGGTGGAAAGAAGCTTTGCTATGTTTTCATACTGGCCTGAACGCACACGTCTCACATGGCACCAAACTGAAACTCCCCATGGGGTTGTGGTTCAAACCAACCCCTACCTGTTGCCTGAGCACAAATAAATAGCTGTTTAACCGATTGGAGTGTTGGAAATAAGAGTAACAGAGGAGTAACTGGTGTTTTCCTTGGCTCTTTACTTGTTCTGTATGGACTACTCAAGGTGTGAATGCAATTTTGTGCAAATTTGACAAGTTGCTGGATCGGTTAGACAATGCTCACTTTTATTAGACGCTACATGTTGTGTGCTACCCACGAGAAAATCTGAGACACTGGTTGTTTTGAGTAGTCAAACCATCAAGTGTAGAAGAAATTTGAAAACGAAGCTTCACGTGAACATCCAGAGTCCCATCCAGTCTAAGTCAACCATCTTTAACAACTAGGCTCAGGACAATTCAGACAGAGCTAGGAAACCTACAGGGATGTCATATTGAGAGTAATGGGGAGCTTACTGACAAGTTCGGGGGAAAAAAATCCATCTCATAATCCACAGGCCATTTTTGGGGCAGATGGAAACAAACAGGACCCTTTCCCCCCACAATAAGTGTAGCCATTAAACTCCCTCAGCACCTATTGCATCCTATCCATCCCAGAAAAGGGATCCCTCCTGGGATGCTCTTTCTGAAGTTTTTCCCATATTTTCCTGAAAAAGGATTTTTTTCCTATGCAGTTTTTTTCCTCATAAAAATCAAGGGTCTAAAGATAGAGCATGCTGTCTATCGTCATTTGCAGTACCTGCCCGTTTTTCATTGTGTGAATGCAAACCTGAGACTGTAACTGTGATTTAGGGCTCAAAATTGAAAGTCTAGATGTTAATCAAGTGTGATTTTGTGCCCTACATTGAAGAGCCAGTGTCAAAACCCTGTTTAGGAAAACAGTCTTGATTGGGAACAGGAGGTTTCAGAATGGTGAGCTGTTTCTCATCCTAAGTTTATTGATAACATAATGGCAGACATGAGGTTTCAAAGAACTTTACACAGCTACGCCAGGCAAACAGTTACCTAGGCTTTGATAGCTAACATTAAAATTACTCAAGTGACTTTCAGCTGAAAATTTGAGCAACCAAGGGGCATAAACTTGGTATCTGTTTGAAGCTTAAGTATCAGGTCTAGACAACAATAATCAAGTTTGCATGACAAAATTTTACATACTTGGAGAGCAGCTACAGAAATTAGCATTACACCGCTTAGAGTCAGGACTGATGTATGTGGCTTCTAAGAATGCCTGTAAACAATCAATTTTTTCTCTCCATTTACTTAAATACTGGGTATTTGCAGTTGGACAGAAAAGAAGCTGTAAGAAAGCCACTTTATTTTGTCATTGTATTCTTGCAACGAATTTGTCTTCTGCATTTAACCCATCCTATTGTATAGGAGCAGTGGGCAGCTGCAGCACCCGGGACCAACTCCAGTTCTTCTTTCCATTGCCTTGGTCAGGGGCACAGGCAGGAGTATTAACCCTAACATGCATGTCTTTTGATGGAGGGATGAAACCGGAGCACCAGGAGGAAACCCACGCAGACACGGGGAGAACATGCAAACTCCACAGAGGAAGGACCTGGTACGGCCTGGGGTTCGAACCCTGAACCTTCTTGCTGAGAGGCAACAGTGCTAATCACTGGGCCACCATGCCACCCTGGCTGGTATTACCCTTTGTAAAGCTTTGTTTGAGCAAACTCTTTCAGCATATCCATTGAAGCTGCAGCTAGGCACCTGTGAGCAAAACACACCAACACCCGGACTCACTTTGGCCGCTGCACTATTTCTGGAATTGAAGTGAATTTCTGAATAATTTACTGCACGCCCTGTGATTGGGTAGTGTATTTGTTATTGGGCAGTACATTTGTGACTGAGTTGGCTTTGCTCGGTTTACGCATCATGGTCTGTTTTGGGTGAAAAGCTGCATCCATCTCAGAGGCAGTGGACATTTGAACTGCCAAGGATGGGAGAAATACGCAAGTAGTTGACTGGTCGAGCCACCCTAAATACAGTTTGTGTCACTACAAAAATGTCTTTTACCTGGAATTTGCTGGATGTTAACAGTTACTACACATTAGTGAATAGAAAAAAAAATCGTTTTTAATGGACATACAATTCAGGCTTCAAAGTAATAAAAAAACAACTTAAAATCAGGGTTTGAATTATCCTGAAACTCCCTGGGAACCAAATTTTTCATATACATGCCACATCTGTGCTCTATATGAGCAATATGAACTGAGCGGGATCTGGAGCTATAATGTAAGCATGTTATCATCAGGCCAGTAATAAATAGGTCAGATTATGAATTATTGTCTATCACACACTGACCATAATTTCTATGTATGAAACATAATTTCTCAGATTAACAGAAGCCAAAGCAAATCAAGACCGCTGAAACACTATGCAAAAAGTCTCCACTTGCGTCACCAACCTCTTCTGTGCCATACTGGTTACAACATTAGCATTTTAATAACACATGCTACTTCAACAATACAAACAGGGGACCTGAGAGAATAATCTCGATGTGCCTTAGTGGCCATCACCAACACAATGACATTGAGCAGGCAGACGCCCTTCGCATTCATTTTGGGCACATCTTGGGAGGCTATTCTGGATCTTGGGGGTATCTGCCCCCCCCCCCCACAATTCTTAAAATTATATGCACTTTGTTGATCTCCTATGTGCCTGCACTCCACTACTCATCATCACTGGGCCACCACGGGAAAGAAGGGGGGAAAAAAAGTAAACAAATCTAACCCTGTAACAACCACTACCTCAAAATTTAAGTGGAAAAAAAGGGGGCTAATATTTACAAGTAGTACTGTAAAAAGTAACAAACAGTGTACGTTTTACCAGTGTAATCTGCTTTTGAATCCAAGCAGGGATGGTCGCTGAATGGATGTGGTGCCATAACCCACATCATCCTCAAACAGTTACACCAAATTACAGAACAAACATACCATTTCCAGGCTTGGCTAACAAACATGTAATAACCCAAAAGGTCTCAGCATGTTTTTATTGAGTATTTATAAACATGTACAGACAAAGAATTCTGTTTAGACTCCATAATCAAATAAAAAACGGCTTTTTCTACCTCAGCCCTTAGTGACAGGTGAAATAACGACAACCCAATCTCTGTCGTTCACAAATCTCAGCTCCCTCTCTTCCCAGTAATCCCAAGTCAACCAAATGGTGGACTACAGGACATTTACACACACACTCTCAACACCTGATCATTATCATTGCATAACCTCATAGATCATAAGTTAAAGAGTGTGACAGAAATACAGGAAGTCAAAACATTTCTCAAAAAACACGTTTCAGTATGTACTCAGGGCCAAGGTTAGGGTCATATGTTGTTGTGTATGTGTGTGTGTGTGTGTGTGTGTGTGTGTGTGTGTGTGTGTTTTGTCAGTCTTTTCATCATTGTTTCATGTTGCTGAGTCGGACTGATTTCTCCAGCTGAAACTGTCGTTGGTCAACACGCTCCAAGAAATTCTTCCGCTCCACATACCTAGACAAGACACACAGAAAGAGAAAGAGTTAGACCTCCTTCCTTTCAATATCATGAGGCGCACAAAAACACACACACGGAAAATTCAAATAAAGTATCAAAAGGTTTTAAGAATATATGCAGGCACATACAGAGAGAGACAGACGCTCACACAAAAACTTCTTTGATATGTACTACTGAGCTCTGGACCCACACACATTTTGCAAGCACTCGGAAGATATCTACTTGCAAATTATGGATTGTTGCTCTGCTGTAGTTTTGTGTTTATTGTCAATGTCAATGTCATTGTCTTCAGGTTGATGTGTTTTGTAATTTCTCATGCACTGTGGCTAGGGTACATGCTAGAAAGTTTTTAGTTTTAGTGCAAGAGTCCTTTTTATGGGTGGACCACAAGATCAACTAACCAGACATACTTGTCAAAACTTCGATCTCAAAAGTTACCCCACGATTTGGGGAAAAACTGCACAAACACACACGGTCACCAAGCGAGAAGAAATAAAAACTTTTTTTATGGCATCAAAAGACAATTCTCCTGTTTTCCCTCTTCACCTCAGGATGCAGTTGAACAGCTTTTACTGTAAAATGTGAGCATGTGTGTGTGTCTAGAGGAATGGGATTTGAGTCTCTTTCGGCTTGATTTTTTTCTTCTTTTTTTTGCAATGAACAATTTTATTAAGTTTTTTCAAAGAGAAAGACGGGACAGAAAAAGAAATAATAATAAAATAAATAAAGTTAATAAAAAAACCCAAAACAAAACAAAAAATAAAACAATAAAATGACCCCTTAAAATTCAGTAACAATACCATATGCCGCCCAATTGCTGGGATAGGCTCCAGCATTCCCGCAACCCTGAGAGCAGGATAAGCAGTTCTGATAATGGATGGAAGTTCCTTAAGCTCACTCTCTAGTCTGGAAGTTTTCTCATTGGTAGACTTTTACTTAAATAAGGCATAGGAAATAATCCTGCCCCTCAGATAGGCTTTAAGAGTGTTCCACCAGATAGAGAGAGTGCTGTCTTGCTTTTTATTGGTTTCTTCAAAAAGAGCTATTTCATCCCTAATCATGTTAACAATAAGATGTCTTTCAGCAAAGAAGTGTTGAAGTGCCATCTGCGGCTCTTAGGAGCCTGTGAAAATTTGGAGAAGCAAGTATAGACAGGTGCATGGTCTGATATGACTATATTACCGATGTTAGAACTAAGAGTGATATCCACTAGTGACTGGGAAATTAAAAAAGTCAAATCTGGTGTAAACATTATGAGGAGGAGAAAAGAAAAAATAATTTCTCCCATCAGGGTGCATCAATCTCCAAATATCTTTCAAACCTAGTAGGTCACTAGCCAACTGTCTTATTGCTGCAGCTGATTTTACCTCTGTGCCATGTCTAGGCTGAGATCTATCTAGATCCTGGTCCAAAATCTGGTTAAAATCACCCCCTAATATTATTTGAGTATCCCCAGTTCTAAAAGAGTTTGCGATAAACCATGGAAAAATTCCGGCCTGTCAGCATTGGGTGCGCAGATATTACATAGAACCACTGGAGTATCCATCAATTGCCCACATACTATTATATAACGATCATCTGAGTCAGATAATACTTAAGTTTCAGAAAAGTTGATTGTCTTGCTTATGAGGATAGAAACCCCTCTGCTTTTACTAGAACCTGGACTGGAAAACACCTTTCCTATCTTTCATATCCAAGAGCATTGGCGTTTTTCTGATTCCCTTTTATTGAGGTGTGTCTCTTGAACAAAGGCAATATCAGCTTTAGATGACTTGAGGTATGCTAAAACTTTATTTTTCTTAATGATATGATTAAGCCCTTTAAGGTTCCAGCTGACTAGTTTCAAATCTGCTGTGTCATTCATTTAGACTAATATATAAGAGGTCATAATGTTGTATTATAGCAGTGTTAAGTCTGTATTTTAGAGGTGAAAGAATTGTAAGGGGTAATAAAAACCAAACCAATAAAAAAGATAACAACAGAACTAAATACCCTCCCAGGCAAACCAGAGGAGCTGGGGAAAAGCAACACATACTTACCATAATCTACTTGGTAAACTTGAGGTCACCCGAACTTGACTTACCATCAACACGACACTATATATATCTGTAAAAACCCCTTTTGTAAATATGTAAAACTATATGGTTATCAGGTCTGCGGTGGTGTAGCAGTCTAAGCATCAGCTTTGTGTCAATGCAGTTGCCCACTGGGGACCGGGGTTCACGCCTTGGTCTCGTCTGAGTATGGCCGAACTCGATGAAGCAGCAATTATTGGCAATGCTGTCTTCGGGAGGGGGGCGGAGTCGGCTTGTGTTCGTCACATGAATGCGTCTCTGGGTGTGTCGGAAAAAGCAGTGGTTCAGCCTGGAGTCGCCTTGTCACGAAAGTGGGGAGGCATCTCCTTCGAGACTGCCGGCCGCAGAAATGCAGTTGGCGAACGCATACAGTACGAGGTGGGAGTTTCAACTAAAATAGGGATCGATTGGCCACTAAATCGGGAGACAAAGGGGAAAATCAGAAATAAATTTAATAAAAAAACCAAAACTTATATGGCTATCTAAGAGGCTTGTTCTACACCCTCTAGTAGCAAATAAAACCTGAAGCCCGTCCATAATAATGAAAGGCAGCCTTATTAATAAAGATACATAGGCTAATAGTTAACCATAAAATAAAGGGAAAATCATACATATAAACATGTTATACCAATACTGTTGGCCCAGAAACATATCTCGCCAGCAGAGGCCTAAACAGTTAGGATAGTAATGCCATGATATAAGAATAAGTAGGAGAGAAAAAAAAGAAGCCATAGTTATATCTGTATCATCAATCCATATTAAACATAGCACACTGTCTGAATTTTGAAATCAGTCCTTAGCAATTCTTCCTTTGATGAAGTCCGATGCCTCCTCCGGTGTTTCAAACCTGTGTTTGGCTCAGTTTAGTTTAATCTCCAGTGTGGCAGGGAACCACAGGGTGAACTCCACTCCCCTCTCTTTCAGATCGGCTTTCACTTGTTTATAAGACATCCTCAGATCGCTGACACGTTTAGAGTGGTCTGGAAAGAACATGATCCAGGCTCCGCGCCAGGTAACTTGCCCCTTCTCTTGTGCTGCCCATGATATTTCCTCTTTCACCTGGAAACGGAGCATATCAATCATGATGGGCTGTGGCCGACCTCCCTCTCTGTGGTCACGTCTTTGCGGATCACCGGGCACTCTGTGCACTCACTGTACCTCCAGTGGTACTTCAAACTGGTGCCCGAGCATTTTTGGAATCTCCTTCTGTAAAAACAGTATCATGCCTTTGTTCTCTGTCCTTTCAGGTATACCTACGATTTTAATATTGCAGCGACATCCTATGTTGTCTAGTTTGTCGACGTGATCCTGTAGTTTTCTCATTTCTTCCTTAATTGCTTCCAACTGGTTATTAGATGTGTCCACGGCACCCTTCATTGCTTCGATCCGGTCCTCGGCTTCACCAATGTGGGAGCTTAGATTGTCAAATTTCCCCTCCATATCTTCCATTTTGGCCTTGATTTCTGTCATCACCTGTTCAATATTTTGCATAGACACCCGGATTGCACTGATCTCTTTAACAAGAAAAGTCAGTGTAGGCTCGTCTGTTCCTCTGTCTGATGTTGAAGCTAGCGTATCTGCCTCTGGCATGATGCTAAGGGCGTCCATGTTTTTGCTAGTTTTCGACGGTTGAGTTGGATCTTTTGGGCGCAGTGTTTTTTAGGTTTCACAGTTCGACACTGGTATTTCAGTTAAAGAAAGCTTCCAAACTATTGTTAACAAGTTCTTAATGATAAAAGTGGAGTCGTATTGTTGTTAATATCGCTTTAGTGTTGGATTTACTGGAGCATCTCTCTCAAGCTCTCCGCTGAGAGCGCACATGATCTTGATGTTTTGTTTTTTTTTTTTTTAACTTGGTTCCCTAGATCTTGTCTTGGTCTACAGTACGGATCGACTGATTATCGGTCTGGCTGATTATTGGCTTAGATATTTGTCATTTTTGATATTATCGTTATTGGCATATTTTTATCGGCCAAGCCGATATTTTTTTTAAATCACATATTCAAAATGTTTATTATTTCCTTACATACAAAAACAATGTTTTGAAACAGTCACATGAGGAGGAGAGATGTGAAAAGAGGAGAAAGGGGAAACTTGTAGAAAAACGGCAAGCAAGAATGGTCAGGTGTGTTCAAAAGCATAACTATAGCATTATCAGGAGTAAAATCTATTAGACACGCCAATAAATGCAGCAATCAAATTTTGCTGCAAAGGAGCAAGATTATGAAAATAAACTTCAAAATGAAGCTACAACCTTTATATAGCTGGAACTCACCTGAACATTTTTCAAGACATTTCTAAATTTTGCAAAAGTCTTTACATCTTCTCAGCATTGGCAACATCATTCCTTCAAAATACATACAGTTGCTTTTAAAATTGCCATAAACTTTAATAAAGGGAGAGAGCAAAGGCCACCTCTTTGGTAAACTGGTAGGGCCATCAATGAATGTTCCAAATTCGTATATAACTGAATCGGGGGGGCACATGGGAGGGTTTTGTCTGTGTCCCATTCCTCAACTTCCATGCCGGCTACTCCTGCTGAATCTCCAAACTGGGAGCGCACAGACTCCCATCTACTGCAGGTAATACGCTGACTATTGATAAGTACCTCATGCAACCCCACTTCAAAAACCCCAAACTATCACTTTAAAGATAGGAGAAAGGGAACATAATGACACTAATGTACATTCTTCCATTCAGTTCAGTCAAAGCCTGCTGGGAGCATTTTAACCAATTGGAATTATTTTAATATTATAATTATTCAGTTTGATCAAAGTTTACTTCCTGCTGTCCATGTTTAATTCATTCCATTTTCATGTTTTGGGAGTTATTTATTTTTAATTTAAAAAGTATTCCACACAGATTGTTATCTAGTGCCTTGAACATCATGCAATTTCTTTTTTCAAATATTTTCGGTTTTACACAAAATTCAATCAAACATATGTTCATTTAAAGGCAGCCTTGTGTTGGGGTTTGTGTTGCTGTAAATTTTGGTACAATTTTTTTTTTACAGTTACCGCAACTGAATATCGGCCCCAAATATTGGTTATCGGCCGCCATAACTTACCGATAATCGATATCGGCCCTGAAAAAAAAAAACATACTGGTAGACCCCTAGTCTACAGTTACAGTCTGAAAACTGTGAGTTTCTTATGTTTACAAAGCATGTATTGAATACACTGACAATTAAGGTGATCGCTTCATATGGTGTAAAAACAGCCATCCTGTGTCGGGAACAAATCATTTCTGGCTTCAATGACTTCTCTCCATAACTCACTTCTCAGTGTCTCTCTAGGTTTCATCCATTTCCTCACACTCTAATCCCAGATAGATTAAATCCTATCTAATCCACTGACCAAACTGAGGGTCTGCCTTCTTCCTTCCATCCATACCTATGAACTTTTCTGGAGTGTCGAAGGTTAAAAAGCCCTACCCTGGCACTAAAGTCATAAAACAACTTCCTCATCTTCAAAGTATTTTTTCTAGTCATGCTAGCTCTTTCATTATTTCACTGAATTATTTTTAAGAAGAAACATCTGAAGATGGATCAGCAATCCATCTCCAGCCAGTCATTCTCTATCACATTCCCAGATGATTGTAACTAAACATGGCAACGGTAACATTGCCACATATCATCTATCTGCCATCCATCCATTCACTCGTTTCTCCCTCCCTCCCAGCCCAGAAGACTTGGAGCTAAACATGAGAGCAGATAATTTGCCTGTCACCCACCCAGTAACTTGAAGAAGCCATAACACTCTCCCTCTCTAATTTAACTGCTATATCTGCTTCCATACACCACTGTCTGTGGCAGAGTATGGGAAAAGAGGAAGACTGAGAGACATGATACCATGATTGTGCGTGAATGCAAATCTGTGTCTGTGTGCCCCTGCTTCCAACATGACACACAAAGCGGAAATAGTTGCATCCTGTATTGTGCCAAAATTTGATAGGCTCTTTTATGACATGAATATGACTTAGCTGAATAACTTTGCTAGCTAGAATGCAGGCAAACATTCATTATTACCCTAACACGGAGAAGACAACAAACAGCAGAGAATTTAAATATCCACGTTTGTGGCATAATTTCATGAATTGAAAAAAAATATCATTTTTTGTTTTGTTTTGGGTTTTTTTTTTAAACCCACATTAATCATTTAGGTGTTATTCTCTGGGGTATCACATGGTCAAATTAATACCTATACCTGCTGCTTTACATTGATGGAAGGACTTAGGTAAGGAGGCAGCCACATGTCTATAGTATATCCAAAATGCTACAGGAATGGTGATGTGTTGGTGTAAGGTGTTATGAAAGAGGAACAATTTGTCAACACCACAGAATATCTGAACATCACTGCCAATCAGGCACACCTGTTCATGGCAGCAGTATCTATGTAGTGGCTTTTTTCAGCAGGATAAATGCCCTATGCTACAAGGCAATGATCCACAAACATGACAGGAATTTCAGCATTATACAGTGGCCTGCCAAGACACCAGATCTCACTGGAACTGAACATGTATAGCATGACAAGGGATAAGCTATTTGCAGTAGAGATGTACTCTTGGTAAAATCAAATCAGCTGTCAGTCACATTGGAGTCGACACAGGCCAGCATCTCAGTGGAATGCATTTAACATCCTACTACAGTAAGTTCATGCCCTGACAACCTCAGGCTATTCTATATGCAAAAGAGGGTGCAATACAATTTTTATCAAGCTGTCCCTAATGTTTTGAAGACTCAGTGTACACGCAAAAACGCCAACACTGCATGCATGCATGAATTACTTTTCCCCATTACATTATTCCATGTCTGCCTGTGTCCAGTTTGTTCATAAAGCTATCCCATTCAGTTCAATCATTATCTGACTGTATGATGTTGCTGCATGTTGAGAAATTGCGTTTTTTTTTTGTATATGAACTTATGTGTCTACATGTTTTTGTGACTGTGTGTGTGTGTGTGTGTGCATTTGCATATTGCTGACAAAGTCAACTGTTTGAGCGATTATGGTTGCCCTTGGTAATAGAACAATGTTAATCTTAATTAGCATCCTCAGGAGTGGCTGAGATTATTCTCTGCTTTTTTAATATCCTCTGTATCCTTCCAACTGCTGATTTTTTCCTTTCATTCCTCTATCCCCACCCTTCCTCATCCCCCTCTCATCTTGCTGTCATGCCTACATCTCCTCTCCCTCCTTTTCATGCTCTGTAATCTGCCCCTTCATTTTCCTCCGCTAGGAGGTTATGACTCATTTTCATCCTCTCTCCCCCTCCCCTCCATTGTTTGTTTTCCTTCGTCATCTGCTTTCCCCCTTTTCACCCACTCCATCACTTCACATCTCAACAGGTTCTGCTCTCCATCTTTCTCTCCTTGGTCCTCTGTTCTGATGTGCTTTCTCGACCCCACATAAACACACACACACAAAACCTTTTCAGACTCAAACCCACTCATAGCTGCTGCACCACAGTATCACTCACTCCCTTACCCCGCTTTGCCTCTGTTGTGGATGGCCAGTTCTTCTGAGATGCCCTCCTCATCTTTGAAGGCATCCCAGTCCAGCTTGGACTTCTCCAGCGTGCTCATCTTCTGTTTCTTACCCCTGATATGACCCAGGATGCCGACCATGCCCACTGTCCGCTTGGCACTGCAAACACACAAGGGAATCATTTAAAAAAACAGTGGTATGAGACTGGACAGTGGTAAACTACATGTCAGGGGTGTGGGGGAAACGCAGATGATAGACATTTTCTAAGTAGTAAGTCATAACTTCACCAACTGCAGTAGTGCAATCAACAACTTTGTGTTTGATTTTTGAGCATATTAAAAAAAATGTTCAAAAACCTGCAAATATTGAGTACAAGTATGAGTAAATGACCAATAATTTCAAAAATTGTTCACAGTAGTAGTTGGGTTTTGTCCTATGGTCTAGGGCAGAATGCAGTAAATAAACCTGCTTGAATTTATTGTGCTGAAAATGCCAAATCTAAACATCTGACCTATAAAATGCTTTGACTATGCAAGAACACTTTGAAAGATTATGTAAGTTTTGTACTCAACATTTTCTCGAGTAGCAGTGGCAAATTTGCAGCTGTGGTGGCTCACTACTGTTGAAAAAGTATAGGAGAAACAGTGTAATATGCACACAGTACCAAATGATTTACGGAGCCTCAATAAAAGATTAATTAAGTGTGGCACCCTGTCAACCCATTTCAAAAACAAATTGTCTCTCCTTCTTTAGCTTACTGTGAAGAGAGACAGAAAACATGGGGCAAAAGAGGCTGCAAAGACTGATGGCAAAATTCATGAGTTGGAGTCAAAACTATGACGTTTCTACTACATCAGATGTGTATTGAACAAAAATGACTTTCTGGGATTTCCTCAGCTGGATTATTGAGCATGCATCAAAACACTGAACAAAAATAGTTTGCAGATACAGCATGAACTTTGTGAACAATAAAGAAAACGCCAGGCACCTCACACACACGTGTGCATTGGGTTATGAATGCAGTGCAGAGGAGATTCATAGTGGAATCACATTATCACACAAATGTACCTGTACCACCTAAACACAAATGTAAAGGGGATCTAGAAAATCAAGTCTGCTGCACTGGCACTGATATCATGAATCATCAAAGAATTAAAAAAAGAGGTACTGTCATCCCTAAATCCTGGAGGCTCACTGCAATTCATGTTCAACATGACTGAATGTACACAGCATGTGAAACTGGGTTGGCACACATTAGACATACTAAACCTTAGCATGGGCATGTCACGAGGGGATGTATTCTCTAGCCTGCTCTACTCCTGCTAGAAACTTCACCTGCAAAGTCCCTCTGTAAATCCCTAAAATTCATGACAGGACAACGATTGGTGGCTTTATAAAACAGATGAGTCAGCTTTAAGGCTGAAGGTCAAACAGCTGGCTTCCTGGTACAGTCAGAACAAGGTGGCGCTCAATGTACGAGACATGGTACAGTTCACGCAACAAAAAAATAAAAAAATTTCTACAACAGAAACTAGACAATAAGAAAACCACTTTTTTTTTCAAATAAAATTGAGTCTTTAGTCAGGTTGTTGTCAAACACTATGCTCGTATTTTGCATTACAAATGAAAAATAATTCAAAGAATCAAGATAATCAAATTGTCCTATTTCTTTTTTGGGGGGGGGGGTTCCCCCTTTTTCTCCCCAATTGTATGCGGCCAATTAACGCACTCTTCAGAGCTGTCCCGGTCACTGCTCCACCCCCTCTGCCAATCTGGGGAGGGCTGCAGACTACCACATGCCTCCTCTGATACATGTGGAGTTGCCAGCTGCTTCTTTTTACCTGACAGTGAAGAGTTTCACCAGGGCGACGTAGCATGTGGGAGGATCACGCTATTCCCCCACCCAGTTCCCCCTCCCCCCTGAACAGGCGCCCTGACTGAGCAGAGGAGGCGCTAGTGCAGCGACCAGGACACATACCCACATCCAGCTTCCCATCCGCAGACATGGCCAATTGGGTCTGTAGGGACACCCGACCAAGCCAGAGGTAACACGGAGAGTCGAACCAGGATCCCCATGTAGGTAGACAACAGAATAGACCGCTACACCACCTGGATGCCAAAAATTGCCCTATTTCTGTACATGTGCATGTACATACCAGAGTAGGTACTAGGCAGGTTCAGGCTCAATGTCATAAGATATTGAGGTATCTGTGGACATAAAGCTTGATCAATAAAGCAATCAACACCAGCCAAACGCCTCTGTGAACCAAAAATCAATAATGCTTGGCCAGCTAACAAACACACAAACATGCACACAAATCCTCAACACTACCCAGAAAGCATAAACAGGAGAATCAAATCATTGACTGCCTATACTGCTAAGCAGCTGCGTGTACGTTTGTGTAAGCACATGCATGTTTCTAAATACATTTTCCGCACACGTCTCCTCCAATACACGTGGAGTCGCCAGCTGCTTCTTTTCACTTGACAATGAGGAGTTTTGCCAGGGAGACGTAGGACATGGGAGGATCACGCTATTCCTCCCAGTTCCCCCTCCTCCCTAAACAGGCACCCTGACCGACCAGAGGAGGCAATAGTGCAACGACCAGGACACATACCCACATCTGGCTTCCCACCTGCAGATATGGCCAATTGTGTCTGTAGGGACGCCGGACCAAGCCAGAGGTAACACAGGGATTCGAACCGGCGATCCCCGTGTTGGTAGGCAATGGAATAGATTGCTACGCTACCCGGATACCCCTGTTTCAGTGTTTTCCAAACACTGCATTTTCCACAACTCTACCTGTCCGATAGCTTCAAGACCCCATGTATGTAAGCCCTTTTGGCAAGGGCTTACTTGACAAAGAGGGTTTGTTCAGATTTTCACTACCTTGGCAAAAAGAAAATGATGAATAAACTCAAATTACTAATCAAGATCGGATACATTACCGGTTCTCGATTTCATGACGTGCCAGCAAGATAGGTCTCACGTAGAAGGGAAAACTGAAAATCGGCCTCACCCTTTAACTAGAAAGACTGCTTCTAAAAATTAAAATCTCCAGAACAAAACTGCCTACTGGATTCAAAGCACTCAGTTGTGTGTGTTTGTGTGTGTCTGCATGTACTACTGCTGTCCTGAGTCAGCGAACAGAGAGAGAGGAGAAGGATACAAACTGCTACTCTCCAAAAGAGTAATGAAGGTGAAATGAGGAAAGGGAAAAAGAGGACAAATGACATGAGTAGAGAACGTTAACTGACAAAAAACAAAGAAAACAGAAATAAATGATAAAAGGAGCACAATATGATGAGTGGGACAGACACACATGCAGGAGGTCAGCAGGTCCAGGAATATGAGATGGATGAGGATGCGAGGGAATGACATAAAGAGTGGGGCAGCCGTAAATCTGCCTACAAAGCACTATGGAGCTATCCTGTACAAGTCTGTCCCCCAGCTCTGTCCTGGTTCACCGTGTTCCCTCTGCTGATACACTGGGGAGGCCGAGAACAAGGCTATCTTGTTAGGCACGTCAGCTTAAATCGCATCAGCCATGTTAGTATTAGATGTAATAATCCATGCAAGCAAGAACAACAGCATCTTCTCTCCTCACTATCAAACCAGTTTTCCATTTCCTTCCAGCATGGTAAGCTTGATGGTGGCAATCATTTCAAAAAGCAGGGTTAAGGTTAACCCTAAAACTAATGTGTAAGAAGCCGGGTTGTTGTGAAGTGTCTACTGTGTTGGCGTAGTGTTCTGTGCCTGTCACGTCTCACTCTCAACCTTCACCGCTGCCTAGCAGAAATGCGAAAAGCAGAGCCAAGCACGGTAAGTCTCTCCCTGCCAGTACATAAGTCTCTCCAACAGCAAGCCCTATGTAGTGCCTCCTCGGGGGCGACACATGGTAACTGGGTACACCTTGGACCCTGGCTGAACTACAAGGGACTCAGAGGAGGTCTGGCCCCTAGACGTGCGGTACGCAGGCCCACTGGTGTGTGGATATTCCCTGATGCCCATGAGCCAGCCCCCAGCTATGGGTTAAACAGCGCCACTGCCTAGTGGATACCTCGAGGGAGGAATAGGCTACAGGAGTAAGCCCCTACAGAAAATCAACGTCTACAGTGCTGTTGTTTTTTTGTTTTCCTTGCCTTTTGTATCTGTTTAAGTGGGAGAGTACTGCTGGCACCGTGTGTGGCGGCTGCTTCTCCCTCTCGTAGCCCCCCTTCCCATCTACCCCTGTATGTTTGTGCTATGTTTATCTGTTGTCTTGTTTCACCCCGTTTATTGTAAAGCGACTTTGAGTTTTAGAAAAGCGCTATATAAGATTGATTTATTATTATTATTATTATTATTAATTTAGCTGATTTTTTTCTGCAAGAGCAGTGAATTTGACGACTGAATCCTACAACTTTGGCACAACAATACTCAGTGTTGAAAAGGTTAATCGATTTATTAGTTGACCCGAACATTAATCAGTTGTAATTTTGGTAATTGCTTAATAGTTTTATACACGTATCAAGTAAAAATGCCTACCATTCACAAATGCTTACATTTGTTACCTTTCTCTGATTCATTTCATAATAAAATTAATACTTTAGGGCAGTGGTCCCCATTGACCCAGGACATGGACCACCTACTGCCGGGTTGTGCAAACCCCAGAGCAAACAAAAAAATGCATCAAATTTGGTGCTGTCCACATCTGTAGGCTATGTTTGTCCTCTCTCCTCGACTGTTGTATCCTTGATCCTGCCCACAATTATAGGGACTGGATAAACCTATAACGAAATATGCAACATCAATCTCGTTACATAATCTTGTACATATGTGGCATTTATTCCCGAGCTATATGGTTGGTTGTTTTTAAGGACGTGCCTGGACAGAGGACTTTCATGTGTAGTTTGTAGCTGAATGGAGTGCATCTCCATTGTCTGTCAACACTGTGACAATGTAGCTTTGCCTCCCTTTTCCTGACGAGAACTGAAACATTGGATCACAGCGGGTCAGGCTCTGCTTTTTTATTTTAACCAGGGATTACTGCAACTACAGAAACTGGAGCCAAATTTTACACCGTGTCAGTCCTTGAAAACAGTGTTTGCTACAATTAAACTGTTCTTACAGCCATTCTGCTATGGAGACTAACACGAACGGAACATGAAATATTAGGCAGGTGATTGTTATATTATAGCCTATTCACGGTTCAAATATGGTGCTCATGTTTGTTTGCTTGCCACATGAAGAAATCCTGTGGGCGCCTCTGGTTTGCCAACAGGATAAACTGCTCTGTGTTTCATCAGCGTCTAAATCTGTTAATATTGCAGGAATACATGTGTGATATAGTCAGTTTTAGTGTCAAACAATATTCCCGTCATGGCACCACAACCCTCCCTGTTAGATCGCTGACTGACTAGGTCGCAAAACATATTTCAAACATAAAATCAGGCCGTGGTGTAGAAAACGTTGGGGACCCCCGCTTTAGGTTTTTTTTTGGGGGGGGGGGTACTGGTCAGCATAATGTGCATCTATAATTATTTTTGACATTTTGTAGACTGAACGATTAATCAAAACAATAAATAATCGATAGATTAATCTATAACGAAAATAATCATTAGTTGCAGCCCTAGCACACATCCCAAGTAAATTCATATCTGAGGCCTCATTTTAAGAGTGGTCTTCCAATCATATTTGGTCTCTCTTCGCTAGTGTACATAGAAACTAACATCAAAACCTGTTACATATAAAAAAATCCTACTCCTTGTGACATTCGGGATGTAAAATTTTCATCTGACGTGGAACCTTATGTGGAAACAGCCGCAGATCTACTTTGGGTTTTCACTTAACATATGCACACAACTGGAAGTTTATGCAGTGGTATTGGATTCCATGTGCCGGATGGCTCTCGGCGGTGTGGGAAGATGGTGGCGCAAATTCACGTTCCCAGCGGCCCCACCCAGTACCGGTGTGGGAAGATGGTGGGGTGAATTCACATTTGCGGCGGCCTCACCCAGCACCGTTGATGCAGTGTCTTTGTCCACTTCTAAGTTTTTTTCTTCATTTGTTGGCTGGGTTAGCTGGCGCTGGATTGGCTGCGAGAGCTTGGTCTGCTGTGCTGTGGGCCCAGGGACTGCGGCTTTGCCCGGCGCTGCACCCAAGGAGTCAACACTGAGGGCGGTCTGGCAGGATGCAGAAGCGGGGCAGGCTAAGCTAACTGTGCGGCCTTGCCCGGAGCTTCACCCGAGGAGGGAACACCGAGGGCGGTCTGACAGGACGCAGAAGCAGGGCAGGCTAAGCTAACTGTGCAGCCTTAACCGGAGCTGCACCCAAGGAGGTAACACCGAGGGCGGTCTGACAGGATGAGGAAATGGGGCAGGCTAAGCTAACTGCTAGCCCATGCAGACTGATAGTTCCAATAACACTGAGTGCGGTCTAGCGGCGGCCTCACCTGGCACTGACAGTGGTGTCTTTGACGTCGTCATGTGGAGTGCGGGGAGGTGTGCCAAGGGTGTCTGGCTGGGAGAGCTGGCGCTGGATTGTCTGGGAGGGCTTGGTCTGCTTCGTCCGGTTGCCACAGGGATCATGGCCCCTGCCTGGAGCTGCGCCCGAGGAGGAAACATGGAGGGCATTCTGACTGACTGGACGTGTAATCGGGGCAGGCTAGGCTAACTGCTAGCCCATGCAGACCGGCGGTTCTGACAGTCATCCTGGCTGGCGTTTGTTCCCTTGGACAGTGATTTTTTTCACTTTTTTTTTTTTAGCTTGGATATATGTGTTGGTTTGAATATGTGTGCTCTTGTAGTTCTTGAATGTGTTTTTGTCTGTATATTGCTCTGCTGTGGGCTGGGGGAAATGGCATTTCGTTCCATTTCATGTGCACAAGTACATGAGGTGAAATGACAAATAAAGTGCTCCTGATCCCTGATCTTCTTCTTTCGGCTTGTTCCCTGTTTTTCAGGGGTCGCCACAGCGGATTTTATAGTTTCCATCAGTACTATATGAGGGCACAGCACCGATGGCAGTCGTTGTTAACCCAGGCCAGGACATGGACAGGCATGGGCGCAAGTCCATGAATACTGGGATGGCATCCAGTGCTTTGCCTGTGCCCCCGCCCATAGGGTTAGTGGCTGTGTCAGGAAGGGTATCCAATCCGACGTAAAACTGCCAAATCAGTATGCGGATTGTACACATGAGCCTAACATGACAAAAAAAAAAACGACTATAATTTCTGAAAGAGGCATTTCTCTATCAACAGTTTTGTTATCAGTCCACAAAATTATTTTAAAATGGTCTTAAAAATGGATAGGTTTATTAATTTCATTTTGTTATCAATTTTAAGACTATCTTCAGCTTTTGCTTTCGTTTGAAATACCAGCTAGCATACTGTGAGTGAATTAGAAAAATTGCAAAAATTGTTCACAGTTGTTGAGTTTATTCATGAGCGGTATACATGATCGATGTACAAAAATGTAATTGAGTCCATTTCCTCCATAACGCTTTATATTAGTTTGTAAAAATGTGTGTACGAGCAAGCTGAAGATAAAGTGCAAGACCAGTCATACAAATGAGGCCCCCTGTTGTAGTAGCTTTACATTTCCATAGACATCAATTTACATGCTGTATGTTATCCTTGGCCATATTGGATGCGATTCTTACAGAGGTTACATCTGGAAGTACAAAGCTTCATCAAAGCTAAGAGACACAAGAAAGAAAATGTGCCATAAGTGCTGCAATGACTCATGAATACACAAACAAGTATGTGTATCCCCTAGTTGTAATGCTCCCTGAAGGGAAGCCACACACATTTAAAGAGCAACAGCCAAAGGTTGCTCTTAAGGCTGCGAAGACAGATCTATAATCATTACATGTAGTGCCTTAGTATAAGTAAACAAGACGAGAAAAAAATCTGTATGGGAATGAGTGAGCACATGGGTGTGACACACAAGAGATTGAGACAAAAAGGAAATGGCTTTTGTAGAGGACATACTGTGCCTCCAATCTGTTGGAAGATGATTTCCTGTTTCCTGTCTGGGGTTTTAGAGGAAAGACGTGTACTCATCCCCAAACCATTAATTGCCATAGCAACGACAAAGGGTAATGATAGGGGTGGGAAAGGAAGTTTTTGGAATTGATGGTATTCTCTGTCACACACGCGCGCGCGCTCGCGCACACACACACAAACGAGAGCTGGGGAAATTCCACTATTCTGTGGACAACTGGGTTCAACGTGAATGGAGGCTGAAGCTCAACTTAATTCCCCTGTACAATGTCAACAAGACAAAATATGAGAATATTGCTGACTTGTTTAAGTTGTGTACATGTGTCTGCTTGTTTGTATGAGTTTAAATGTATGTATGTCAGTATGTCATTTGTGTGTGTTTTTGGAGCTCCTGGTCAAAGTATGTGTGCTTGCTTGTTTGTGTGAGTGAGTAAGTGTGTGTGTGTGTAAGTGTGTGTGTGTGTGTGTGTGAACTTATTTGTATGAGTTTAAATGTATGTATATGGTCATCTATTTCTTTGTATGTTTGGAGTTACTGGTTAATGTGTGTCTTTTTGCCATCAGGCAACAGTGCTTACCACTGAGCTACCAATGAATTTCCAGTCCATACATGGCCAAAGCTAGCTGTGAGGGCTATCATTGTTGTCAACAGCTATTTAAATCAAACCTTCAAATCCTTCATTCTGTTTTTGTCCTTCTTTGATGTAAATCACTATTGAAAACGACAGCTGAAACACAGATTAAAAATGTGTGTTTTTTCTAGTAATGCATACTTGTATTATACTTGAAATTGTTCGTGTCTTTTGTATTTGCTTTCATTTACAAGTCTGCTACTCCCACTATTGACACTTTACTTAATTTGTCATGTATGTGCATGTGTGCATGTTTACCCGAAACCGGAGTGTAGGAGTTCACTGGGTGCTGTGCTACTTTCTTCCTTTTCATTTTTGTCGTTCTGGCTCTTCAGATAACTCTTTGCTTCCTTTGAGTCTGCGGCTACCTCTTTAGTGACCCTGGGACAGAAGAAAGGGATTAGAGGGAGAATCAAAGGAGAGAGAGAGAGGAAATTATAAAAATAGAGAACGATAGTGTTTACGCAGAGATAACCTTTTCTTTTTTTTTCATTTGGTCTTAAATTCTACTTATTGGTATTGGAAAACTATACCTAAAAGTAAGAGCCAAGGTCAAAGACTTCAAATAAAAAGTAGAAACTCAGCTTGCCTGCACAACAGCATTTTTTATTGAGGACATTTCCTGGCTTCATTATCCTTATTTTTTGCACTATTTGTGTTAACGTTAAAAAGGAGTAGCTAAAGTGCAAAGAATCAATTCTATTAAGTAGAGATTTATTTTTCTTCTATCAACCTCATAGCTACAAAGACAGAATATTTTTTTATTTTGTACTGTTGATCACCCCTTTACTTTGACCAAAGCAATATTCTCTAAAAGGGTTGAAAAAGAATTAATATCATTCTACTATATTAATATTGATGAGTGATAAATCAATATTCATCTTAATGCAGATATTGTTGTTGTTTACTGTGCTGCTGACTCTCAGGCTGCACCACAAGCATTAAAAGTAGCAGAGCTTGTACGAGGCTCAAATATTACTAGTATAACCTAAGTGAGTTAATGCAACTGGCAAATACCTTGACATTGCATGCAGGCTGGAACCTGCAGTGCATGTGTTTAAGCCATTGAAAGAAACAATGTTCAATTGGGTAAAAAAGTGAGATTGCTTTTTATTTGAGAGTTTTAGATTTTAGTACTCCTATCAATATTAAGTATTAGTGAGTATTGATGTTTTCATTAATTCTCAAAATTACTTGTACTTTTATGCAGTTTAAAAGTGGTATTGGTACAAACCTAGCTGATTACTTAGAAAAACAGCCCCTTTCCTTCAATGTCCTGCAAAATGAATTTGCCAATCTCGAAATTGTGTTAACTCCTAGCAGGACTTTGCTTATGGTTATTTCTATAACTGCATTCTAAGCAGTGTTACTGATAAAATACCACACTAAAATATATATATATATATATATATATATATATATATATATATATATATACTATATATATAAATATATATGGATACAACATGGATACAGGAAAAACTATTTTAATGCACAGCAGGGAAAAAGATTTTAATGCATAGCAGCAGCGTTTCTTTACTGTATCCGTGTTGATATTCCGCTCCTCATTAGTCGAGCACTCAACACCATTGACGGTTTCGGAAAAAAATACCACTATATATATACACTACCGTTCAAAAGTTTGGGGTCACAGGTCCCCAACTGGCATCTTCATTAAATAGTACCCGCAAAACACCAGTGTCAACATCTACAGTGAAGAGGCGGCTGCGGGATTCTGGGCTTCAGGGCAGAGTGGCAAAGAAAAAGCCATATCTGAGACTGACCAATAAAAGAAAAAGATTAAGATGGGCAAAAGAACACAGACATTGGACAGAGGAAGACTGGAAAAAAGTGTTGTGGACGGATGAATCCAAGTTTGAGGTGTTTGGATCACAAAGAAGAACGTTTGTGAGACGCAGAACAAATGAAAAGATGCTGGAAGAATGCCTGACGCCATCTGTTAAGCATGGTGGAGGTAATGTGATGGTCTGGGGTTGCTTTGGTGCTGGTAAGGTGGGAGATTTGTACAGGGTAAAAGGGATTCTGAATAAGGAAGGCTATCACTCCATTTTGCAACGCCATGCCATACCCAGTGGACAGCGCTTGATTGGAGCCAATTTCATCCTACAACAGGACAATGACCCTAAACACACCTCCAAATTGTGCAAGAACTATTTAGAGCAGAAGCAGGCAGCTGGTATTCTATCGGTAATGGAGTGGCCAGCGCAGTCACCAGATCTGAACCCCATTGAGCTGTTGTGGGAGCAGCTTGACCGTATGGTACGCAAGAAGTGCCCATCCAACCAATCCAACTTGTGGGAGCTGCTTCTGGAAGCGTGGGGTGCAATTTCTCCAGATTACCTCAACAAATTAACAGCTAGAATGCCAAAGGTCTGCAATGCTGTAATTGCTGCAAATGGAGGATTCTTTGACGAAAGCAAAGTTTGATGTAAAAAAAATCTTATTTCAAATACAAATCATTATTTCTAACCTTGTCAATGTCTTGACTCTATTTTCTATTCATTTCACAACATATGGTGGTGAATAAGTGTGACTTTTCATGGAAAACACAAAATTGTTTGGTTGATCCCAAACTTTTGAACGGTAGTGTATATATATATATATACACTTGTACTGTCTCATAAAGAATTTACTTCACTCACTGGATTATTTTGCTCCTTATTTGTTGAGCACTTTTCCTACCATTGAGTGTCTTTTTGAACAAAGTTAAACATATATAACTTTGTTTTATATATATATATATATATATATATATATATATATATATATATATATAAAACAAAGTTATATATATATATATATAAATAAAACTGTTAAAAGAAACACTCAACGGTAGGGAAAGTGCTCAACAAATAAGGAGCAAAATAATTTACTTGACTCACTTGATTTATATATATACACACATTTGAGTCGATAAAAGAATTACTTTAAGTGCGATGGCTGGTTAAACTTTGTGTGTTTTAACACTTTGTTAAATTGTTGCACCTAAGTCAATTAGGTCCTGCTTTTCCATGATTTACAGCAAAAAGGTACAGGTAGCCATTTTTTTTCTATTATGGATTATGGTGATTTTATAAAAAGACAGGTTTGTTGCAACTACCCATTAGACCTTAGATGCCATATACCATTTAGCTCTTAGACATATACTAGGAGGTCCCTGTGTTACTTCTCACTGTCCTTATAAAAAAAAATGAAAAAAAGGTGGAATGGCTCTTTTTATACCTGAAATGTGCTATGTGATTAGAGATGTGCATTGATTTTTGGTTGTTAATAAAGCTCTTATCCAATATCTACCACGCTATTTCCCGTTACTGTAAATGGAGAATTGGAAACTACCCAATCTGTCAACAGGACCAGCTGGCGCTTCACGCACAACACAGGACAGGCTGCTTTGAGATTTTTTTTCCCTCCCCTTAGAGGAAAAAACAAAGAACAAAGACCAGAGAACTGTGTTCCTTGATATTTTGACTCCATAATGACATTAAAGGGATATAATAAGGAACCTGACTAACGTGAGCCATGTTTTCACTTCCAATTACTGTACATACATGATAAATTAGTGGTTTCTCTTACACTTAATTTTCTATCTTTGTTTACCCACTACTCCTGAAAAGAGGGCCCACACTCCCTAAAGTATTCTCTGAATAATGAATAACGGCTAATGATGGATAACACTACAAAATTTACCAGAAAAGGTTTTCATATACATGCCCTAAGTAAAGAACACAGGCAATAATAATAATAAGCAAATGTGCAAATATTGTAAGAATGAATTAGAGCCGTACAAGACCTCCTCTCCAGCGAAGTCAAAGACCTTAGTGATGGTAACTTTAGAGTCCGCTGATGCCTTAGCGTGTTCTTTAGACGATGGAGATGCCTCTGATGTTGAAGAGTCAGTCTGTGAAACAAAAGAGAAACAGACACTAAAGCTCTGAAGATCAGGTCTATGGTTGTCTAGGCTTTACCGAGACTAAAGCCATCTGTAACTTTACTATGCTATAAATAAGTACTTCTTGTTTATTTATAGCATTATATCTCCTATGTGTCTGGGTTTAGAACAGAGTACCTTTTGCATGGTGCAACACTCTGGGGAAGGTGTGGCTATTTTGGGTCTAGATCCAACATCACTCAGGAAACTAGCCCAGAGGTCATTTGCTTTCTGCTTTTGTTTCTCATCTTGAGCCTCCTTCTCTTCATTGGATTTTCCAGTCTCCTCAGTCTCTTCCTGAACTTCCCGTTTTTCTTCTGCCCCATCCTCATTTTTCTGCTCCTTACCCTTTAATTGCAGACATCCTTTTTTCCTCTTTCTGGAGATGATGGAAAACATTACACATTAATAATTATCATCTCATTACTGTCATAGAAACAGCCCTAAATTTGCCAAACACATATTTCTTTTAAACCTTCCTGTATCCAACAGCTAAATGTTCCTAGACTAAGAATAGGGACTTTGAAGCCAATATTCATGTTTCTTTCTGCTGGCAGTTACCTTTTCCTTGAAAACAGGAGGAGAATTCCGTAGTATTTGAAAAAAGGAAAGCATAATGTGATGTACTGTAAAGCTACTCCATTTTAATTTATCTTTCTTAAAAAGCCATTGCCAGCCAGTCAATTCTTTAAAAACTACCTTAGCTTCAGTTGTATATTTTTGTAAAAATAAATGGATAAATGAAATTGTGCATGTACCACTGTAAGTGTCTAGCCACTACTGCTTTAAGCAAAGTTGAAATGAAAATGAAATGACTGCAATTCTCCTGTACTTTTCTAGTCCAAAGATAGAAAATATTTTACATTAAAATGACTGCATCACATTATAGTATGGGTGGCCATAGTGGTAATCAAACCCCTAACTTTTGGCAGTGTTAGTACCATGCCCAAGGTATATGCTGCCATAACACCAGGCACTCCACCAGCGAAACACACATGATCTGTGTGCTGCCATGTACCCCATTTGTAGTTTCCAAAAAATATAAAAAGTGGGTTAAGAGCTTTTTTTAGTTTATTCAATAAACGTCCTAGACTTGAATGAGTCATTGTCATTAGCAATCATACACCACAATAATCATTATCATCGTAACCAGTTACCCTCAGAATATTCATTCATTATCCAAACTGCTTAGCCTGCTCTCAAAAGATGCTGGAGCCCATCCCAGCAGTCACTGGGCAGCAGGCGGGGAGACACCCCGGACAGGCCATCAGGCCATCACAGGGCCAACAAAGACACACATACACACCTAGGGGCAATTTAGTATGGCCGATTCACCTGATCAACATGTCTTTGGACCCTGGGAGGAAACCAGAGCACCCGGACGAAACCCACACACACATATACCCAACATATACACTACCGTTCAAAAGTTTGGGATCACATTGAAATGTCCATATTTTTGAAGGAAAAGCACTGTACTGTTCAATGAAGATAACTTTAAACTAGTCTTAACTTTAAAGAAATACACTCTATACATTGCTAATGTGGTAAATGACTATTCTAGCTGCAAATGTCTGGTTTTTGGTGCAATATCTACATAGGTGTATAGAGGCCCATTTCAAGCAACTATCACTCCAGTGTTCTAATGGTACAATGTGTTTGCTCATTGGCTCAGAAGGCTAATTGATGATTAGAAAACCCTTGTGCAATCATGTTCACACATCTGAAAACAGTTTAGCTCGTTACAGAAGCTACAAAACTGACCTTCCTTTGAGCAGATTGAGTTTCTGGAGCATCACATTTGTGGGGTCAATTAAACGCTCAAAATGGCCAGAAAAAGAGAACTTTCATCTGAAACTCGACAGTCTATTCTTGTTCTTAGAAATGAAGGCTATTCCATGCGAGAAATTGCTAAGAAATTGAAGATTTCCTACACCGGTGTGTACTACTCCCTTCAGAGGACAGCACAAACAGGCTCTAACCAGAGTAGAAAAAGAAGTGGGAGGCCGCGTTGCACAACTGAGCAAGAAGATAAGTACATTAGAGTCTCTAGTTTGAGAAACAGACGCCTCACAGGTCCCCAACTGGCATCTTCATTAAATAGTACCCGCAAAACACCAGTGTCAACATCTACAGTGAAGAGGCGGCTGCGGGATTCTGGGCTTCAGGGCAGAGTGGCAAAGAAAAAGCCATATCTGAGACTGACCAATAAAAGAAAAAGATTAAGATGGGCAAAAGAACACAGACATTGGACAGAGGAAGACTGGAAAAAAGTGTTGTGGACGGATGAATCCAAGTTTGAGGTGTTTGGATCACAAAGAAGAACGTTTGTGAGACGCAGAACAAATGAAAAGATGCTGGAAGAATGCCTGACGCCATCTGTTAAGCATGGTGGAGGTAATGTGATGGTCTGGGGTTGCTTTGGTGCTGGTAAGGTGGGAGATTTGTACAGGGTAAAAGGGATTCTGAATAAGGAAGGCTATCACTCCATTTTGCAACGCCATGCCATACCCAGTGGACAGCGCTTGATTGGAGCCAATTTCATCCTACAACAGGACAATGACCCTAAACACACCTCCAAATTGTGCAAGAACTATTTAGAGCAGAAGCAGGCAGCTGGTATTCTATCGGTAATGGAGTGGCCAGCGCAGTCACCAGATCTGAACCCCATTGAGCTGTTGTGGGAGCAGCTTGACCGTATGGTACGCAAGAAGTGCCCATCCAACCAATCCAACTTGTGGGAGCTGCTTCTGGAAGCGTGGGGTGCAATTTCTCCAGATTACCTCAACAAATTAACAGCTAGAATGCCAAAGGTCTGCAATGCTGTAATTGCTGCAAATGGAGGATTCTTTGACGAAAGCAAAGTTTGATGTAAAAAAAATCTTATTTCAAATACAAATCATTATTTCTAACCTTGTCAATGTCTTGACTCTATTTTCTATTCATTTCACAACATATGGTGGTGAATAAGTGTGACTTTTCAAGGAAAACACAAAATTGTTTGGGTGATCCCAAACTTTTGAACAGTAGTGTATATATATATATATATATATATAAAAGTTTTCAAAAAATGTTCACATTTTGTTTGAATTAAAGATAAGAGAATTTAGTTTTTTTTTTTGGGACCCCCCCCCTTTCTCCCCAATTTTATCCAGCCAATTAACCTACTCTTCCGAGTTGTCCTGGTTGTCGCTCCACCCCCTCTGCCGATCCAAGGAGGGCTGCAGGCTACCATGTCTCCGATACATGTGGAGTCACCAGCCGCTTCTTTTCACCTGACAGTGAGGAGTTTTGCCAGGGGGACGTAGCACGTGGGATGAGCACGCTATTCCCCCCAGTTCCTCCTCCCCCCGACCAGACGCCCCGATCGACCAGAGGAGGTGTTAGTGCAGCAACCAGGACACACACCCACATCCGGCTTCCCACCCGCAGACACGGCCAATTGTGTCTGTAGGGATGCCCGACCAAGCCGGAGGTAACATGGGGAGTCGATATGGCGATCCCCATGTTGCTAGGCAATGGGGATCGCCGCTACACTACCCAGACACCCCTAGAAGGGAATTTATAAAGGGGAGTGAGAGGAAGACAAAAACCTCACTGAAACATGGCGACTAATCTGTAAATTTTCCCTCAATTTTACTTGTCAGGCTCCTGTGTGAACGCGAGCCAGTCTATAATCAGTAAAAGCTGCATCAGCAATTTGTCCACTTGCGACCTAGTAACATTTATGGAACTATTACCAAACAATGACAGTGTGAACAAAAATCATCAGATTGCTGTATCAAAAGTTTTACAAGAGCGAGTGAAACAATCACAAGGAATGTATCTGCGAGTTGAGAGCAATGAGCAATGACTCTGCCAGAAATTGATAAACATTATTTAAAAAAGAAAAGATCATTGTGTTTCTCAAAAATCTGATGGGGCATAGATTTGTCCACTGGGCTGCACATCATAAAACATATAGCAATGCTAAGTTTCATGCCCCTGTCAAAATCAAATAGCAAAAAAACAAATTCCCTCAGAATATATAGAAGATTAATGACCCTGGGACAAAATATTAATCTTAATGTCAATTTTATTGGCAGAAGTAACAGCATTGCTGCCAGTTGCCCTCAAAAAACTTTGAAGAGTGGTGATGAAAAGGACAACTTGCACAGATTGAAGAAAGAATTGTGGCTGCCTTTTAGCCACCTAGTGGTAAAATAAAATATGGAAAAAACTCCTCCAGTTCTGCATAAGTAAATTGAGCAGGCTGTGCACTGGGACAGTCCTCCACACAGAGGACTTAAAATCCCATATACACTTTTAGTCAACTTTACGTAAGGTCTGGCATTTACATCTTCTGTGTGTGACTTCTCAATCATGTTAACCATTGAGTCTGACAAACACTACCTTGTTTGTGGGAGCAATTTCCACCTACACTTTGCAAAAATTATATTACCCTTATATGCACTGCAGCTGATCTAGAAGCTTCAAAGTGTGTTACAAAGGACTGATTCCTTTGACATAAGTATTGGCTCATATTTTTCCAGAATAGGCATACAGTTCACCTCCCAGAAAAGGGCCAGGAAACAGCCAATAATCAAGTCTCCGGCTGCATCGTTCCAAGACCAAATTCACATCAAGAAAGGAATGGGGCACCAAACAACACACCTAGGATACACTTCTTGGAAGGCTTAGTGACTTATGATGTTTAACAGCCAGATGGCAATACTTTGACATGATCACTGTTACATTTTGACAGATTTTAGCTAGTTTTAAACAAGTAAGCATGTGTTATACTGGCAAGGCTACAATATGCAGAGGTTGAGGTTGGAATTTTGATAGGCAGATGCTAAGTAGAGGTAAAGGGGTACTGCACCTTGTTACCCAGTTTAGAAAGTATCTGGCAACACAAATACACAACGGTATGACAGTATTTGAAGAGAGAATTGTCATGCTGTAACTTGACTAGAATTTCAATAGCTAACAATTTTTAGCCAATTTTTCTAGCGAGACAACATTGCTCCATCCTCAACTATTATGCCAGATACATGATTGTGTAACACCACTCACCTCATGCTGATGTTTTCCCCCTTTCTCTTCTTTTTGGTAATATCTCCACCATGTGGTACATCATCATTTTCATCCAGAGGATCTTCCCTCTCACACTCGTTCATGTCATCTTCACTGAGGTTATCATCTGAAGGGTGGAGGGCAGAAAAGAGAAACAAGCATGCATAAAAGGATATGAAGGTAATGACCAAATTTAACTCTTCTGTGCTATATTTGAAATACCTCCACAGATTGAAACACGTCTGCCATTTCGAGGAACTTGTCAAAATAAATAACCTACACCGCTGTATAGGTACTGAATTAAATTAGGCCATCTTCTAACACTGAAGGAGTTTTTGGAGGGGGACCGAGGAGTTCAAGCAGGGCCTGGATTTATTCATTTTTTAACCTTGTCCAAGGAGTGAAGGTTAATTGAAACAGGTAACTAATATGAATTATGTCATGCAGAGACGCCACCAGGACTCTATTATAATATTTGGTTAAAAATGAATGAATGAATGATGATTTATTTTGAGCATGTAAATAAGCAAGATATAACATACAGATAAGCCATTGCCAATAATCTGAAGTGATAAACAAATCCACACATCCAACTCAGCGAACAAATCTCCGTATGCATCAGGAAATTTGTTACATGCTCGAAAAACAGTAGGAGGAAGTGTACACTTATTTTTCCTACCCCTTCTCACCTACTCTTAAGTTAATTCAGCTACTACACATTTTAAACTCATTTCCCACTGTACTGTATAGTTAAAATTCAATGCAAGTTGTACTGCACAATACAAACTCAAATATTGTGAATAAGAGGGGAAAAAAACCCATCAAAAACACATAAGAAAAAAAAGAAAAAGAAAATCACATCCTAATGTCATGTACCAAGAACAAACAGATCCCAATGCTACGTACAACCCAAATATCCACTGTGTCATAGAAAGAAAAATGAAAAAAAAATTGATAAAAATTTTTTGGAGATAAATAAAACAATCTGTTAACACAATTCTTAATCATCCCTATCTGTTGATAATCAGTCCTTTGTACTTCTTGAACTGCGTAATGTTTGTACTTCCACAATTTTACCCCACAGATTGAAATGCCCATGCTCTTCAAAGTTGTACAAACACATAATTTCTTGAAGTTTAATTTCCCTCTCAAATTACACTCCCCTTCTCTATCTGAGAATATTTTTGTATATTACTCGGTAGTAGATCGTTTCTTGCTTTGAACATTATTTGTGCTCTGTTAAATTCTACTAAATCCCTGAACTTCAAGGCACTTGACTTTAAAAATAGTTTGTTGGTGTGTTCATGATAGCCTACATTGTCACCTACCCTTATGGCTTTTTTTTGTAGTATACAGAATGGTTGTAGGTTGGTTTTGTAGGTGTTACCCCATACCTTCACACAGTATATCAGATATGGTAAAATAAATGATCAATACAGAGTGTAAAATGATATATGATCCAGGATGTGTCTTAATTTTCCCATGACTACAATGCTCCTTGCCAGTTTTGCTTGCACATATGAGGTTTCCAGCAGATTTTGTGGTCTAGTATCACACCTAGGAATTTATTTTCACATACTCTAGTTGGACATTGTCTACCTCTACTTGTACTTTGGTGTTTATTTCATAATTTTCAAACAACATAAACTTTGTTTTGTCCAGATTTAAGGATGATTTGTTTTTGAAAAAACACCGTTTTAATTTTTCCATCTCTACTGCGGCCACCTCCAAAAGCTGCTGTAAATTCTCACCTGAACAAAACATTCGTGTCATCCACAAACATGCAGATTTACATTAATTAAGCGTATGATGTAAGAATTGTCACCTGTAGGGACGTAGTCTGCATCGTCATTAGACGAATAACCGTCCGAGTCATAGTCTGAATAGTTCATCGTATTACTTGCAAAGTGTTTCAATTCAATAGCAAAATGTCCGGATGAAACAACGCAACGCTGAGGAGCACTGAGTTGTCTCCTGGAGGCGCTTTTACCGACGTTACGAATACGGTACTTCGCTACTACGAACACTTTCTTTCCAAATAACTACAACAAAGAAACAAATGTGTCTCAAATTACACATTTATTCCAGTTAAAGCCATCTCTTGAAATGCGTCGATCTACGACGGTTAACGTTGTTGCAACAGGAAGCGGAACCCTGATTTCCTGTGACGTAACTACGGCAAGCTCACATGTCCATAGCTCTGCAGAAACCACCATCGAATGTGAAAGTGTACGGTTGTTTATAATTGATTGGTCTGATGATATATATACACACACACACACACACACACACACACACACACACACACACACACACACACACACACACACACACATACAATGTTCCTGTATCGTTTGTATTTTTTTAAAACTGCAGAAAAAAAGCTCTGCAGAAACCAAACTGTTGCTCATAATTGCTGTCATCGATGTTTTGGAAAAAACACAGCATCCCGTTGATTTAGTTGTGTGAACATGAACTACAGCTTTTCTCTCAAACGTAAAACAAAATCTACTATCAGAATGATGGCTGCAGGAACATTGATTTGAAATTGCCACTAATTTTGTAACACTAAATTCGCTCATTCCATCCCAAATGTTCACTCTTTTCTTTATGATATTGATAGTCTTTTGAAATAACATGAAAAACCAAAAAATGTAAAGTTCTCTTCTTTCGCTAAATACATTTGGGGACGGAAACCCCTGATTGTTCTGCTGTCTCTTTTTTTTACTATTAGTTATTTTAGTTATTGGATTTCTTTCTTTTTTATGTTTATGTACTGAGCTGGATTTGTTGGATTGGATTGGATTGCTTGACTGTTGGTCTGCTGTATGTACATATTTCCCTGTATGCTGTATGTAAAGGTGTAAGGTTATTTATTGTTGATTGGTCTGATGATATGTATGTACAATGTTCCTGTATCGTTTGCATTCTTGTCAAAAAAAGAAAAGGAAAAAAATAAAGCTGCGTTAGTCACATGAGCATACATTTTTTCTACCGTGTGACACGATGTAATTGAAACATTTTGTTCAGTAAACGTTTTTAAACTAGATTACATCTCCTGCCTTTCGTGTCAGACTGAAGTTACTCTGCCTACAGCTCATTAGTGGCTTAACTTGACATCCAGAAGGATGCCACTACATAACCCATCTTATCTTATAGGAAAAACGGCCAATGCAGCGCAACTCCAATTCTTCCGTAACCGGTTATTTTCTTGCCCGGTGCGGGATTCGCACGGGGTGTACTGCACCACAAGGCGACATCACTAACCGCTCGGCGAAAGGGTCAGACCCGCTAGCTAGGGGCTAACGTGTCTTATTAGTAGTTTACACTTCTTTCCATAGCCTTGGTCAGGGGCACAGACAGGAGTATTAACCCTAACACACGTCTTTATTACTATATATCTATGTATTTATTTATTCTTGTGAGTATTTTTATTTTACTCATTTTACTTTTCCTCACGCAGATCCTCTTGCTTTTATATTTCCTTCCCAATGCTGTTTAACTTTTAAATGGTGTTTGACATTTTTTTAATCATTGTTTTCTACTTTTTTGTCTTTTAAAGCACTTTGTAACTTTATTTTGAAAAGCGCTATATAAATAATAAAGTGATTTCTTTCGGCGTCCGGGAACCAATTCCAGGTGGATATCCATGTCGTGGCCAGGGACATTATAGGGGAGCGGTCTGCATGTTTTTATTGGGATTCTTTTTTTTTATGTTGGAGGAAACCCATGTGAGCACGGAAAACATGCAAACTCCACACAGAAAGGCCCCTAATCTAGAGATAACCAACCCACTTGAGCATGAGGAGAACATGCAGAGTACCCAAGGCCCTGAGGAGAACATGCAGAGTACCCAAGGCCCTGGGGAGAACATGCAGACTCCCCCGGTGTCAACCCCGCCCCAGGCGGGAATCGAAACCAGGACCCTTTTCAAAATCAGGTTTCTAGTGCTACCCCCAGCCTCGTTGGCCATTGGTCATATGACTGAATTTATTTTTTACTTTGTATTCCCTATACTGCTGCTTGTTATAACTCACATCCTTGTACGATCTACCTTTCGTGTGCTTGCATATATCCCAATTCTCTGGCGCTCTACTGGCCTATTTCGTCAGGACGGCGCACAAGTTATACCGAGTGTTAACGATCTGATGCGATCGGTTACGAGTCCGATCCGACGTCACCTCTTCCGACTCGTTCGCTGATTCGTTACGTCAGAGCAAGTTGTGTTTACAGCTACACGAGCCGTTAGCGGGGGCTAAACGCTAGCTTAGCAAAGACGCCTAACCTAACACGTCTCTCATGGTGTTGTACGAGTTCACTTGGCGTCTGCCGCCCGTGGTTGGCCCAGTTCTTGTATAAGAAATGCAGGACAGGTATAGCGAGATTGGCTTTGCACAGCAAATTCTGAGTTTGAATTTGGTGCCGAGGAAAAATGGCTCCAGCCGAGGTAACGACACGTCTCTCGCCGACTTCTCAGGTAACCTCACACCGCTCCTGTTAGCTTGTTAGGTGTTCAGCCACCACGGTATCCGATATATTGACTGAAATACTACATATAGGAAATTGCTGATCACAATGGCGTATTTTTACATTGCTCTACATGTTAACCGACAGCAGCTCGATGCTAGTTTAACATTCTTTTGTTTATTATTTGCAAGCTAATAGGTTCCTGGTTCAACGTGGTTTAACGCTACGCTTTTTTTTTTAGCCAACAACGCCCCCCACCCTTTCTGCCTTTCTGAGCGTTTAGTCTGTATTGATGTTGTGTTTTCATATGTATTGAAAAGCACGCGCTTTGATAGTCAAGGCCAGGTCTTTCACGTTTGCCACACATACAGTTTGTGTTTTTCCATCTGTTCATGCCTGTGGAATTGTTGATTGATAATACCCATCGCTTGTGTAGCTAATGGTAAATTCTAGATGACTGCTAACGTTCAGCCTACACCTCAGATCCGACCCATTTCCGAATCGTCCCTTAAATTTTACGCAGATCGGATTTTCTAAGGGAAGTATGAACAGAAAAAAAGTAATGGAAAATATATATTTTTTAAAAATCATAATGGGTCACTTTCAGATGTAGTTCAAGATGAGATGTGTACCTGAAAAGTAGCCATTAATGATTGGCAGAATGAACAAGCATCATGTTTGGCTGAAATAATAATTTTCAGGACCAGTATGAAGCAGTAGCACTACAGTGTTTGGTGTGTATCAAATACTATTAAACGGTGCACGTCTGAATGGGACATCGTATCCCTCATATGCCGAATAAGATAACTGAATTTGCATTGAACAGTAGGCAATTCACGAAATAGTCCTTTTTTTGTTGCTTTAATGGCTAATATGGTATTGTAAAAATGTCAATAATTAAAGACATAGCCATTCAGATTAAACTCTTATCCAAAGTGTAAATAATGTCTTTTGATAGCCTATGTTAAACCTGTTTTGGTATAATTGTTAAGTATTACTCTACAATATCAAAGGACATTTTCAAACCTCTAGTTCTAATTCCTTACATTGTTCACACATTGGTTCAGTTTCGTTTCACATGGCAGTATTTCTAGGCTCACAGTCTAGAAATGCTAAGTATGGGGCATCAGCTGTGTCAACGGACATACCCTACCAGTTCGCAGCGATCTGATCGCATAATACGTAGTATTTTCATAAATTGGTTGGGATTACATTCTCACTGCAAAGGATACAATCCAGCGTTCATTTGGATGTGAAGGAAGCCCAACATTTCATGGTGATCTCGTGTTTACATATGCCCAAATGGGAGATTTTGGCATATGTACACTCCAGGTTTTGAATTGAATGCTTCACCTCTACTGCCCATGTCAAGTGAGCCTTTTGCAAAGTCTAGATTTAAATGCATACTACAAACTGACCCAGTGTGTACCTGAAGCAGTGTATAACCAGGTTTTAGAGACAGTTATTTCAAACCATGTTAACCCTTGAAATATTGCTCTTCACTGATTACATACAGTAATTGGTTTCTTGATTTCCAAATAAACATACTCACTGATGGAAGTAGATGATGGATTTTGATGTCTTTCCACTGATGGAAAGACAGCAAAGTCTCTGATTTTAAATGTGTTTTTGGGGATGCCTTCATTCAACCTAGACCCCGAGGGCTCATATTTCAAATTGCGCATATTTGGGGAAAAAATTGCTGGTGTGAGAAGGCAGTTGTTGTTTATTTGCACATGCGAGTCATTTCATTATGGACATCTGTTCGCAGTGATATCAGACTTGGATCACTTTCAAAAATGAATGTTGACGATGAAACCAAATCAGAAGGTCTGAACGTAGCCATGGGAAGCCTCAGCTTTGAGAAAGCCTTCAGATGCTTTAGAGGCACAGAGATTGAACCAGTGGAGCAGATTAACATTGCTTCACAGATTAGTGTGTTTCATTTATGTAAGATCTGGGGGTGTGAGAGCATTGTGCTGGAAGGGATGTAGAGGGGAGCGAACGTAGGAATAAGTGGGTGTTCTGTTTATGGAAACTGTTGCTTGCTTATCAATTAACACCTGTGGCTACATTTTGTTTTTGTTTTTTCCCAAAAGTTGTAGACTGGTGCTTTTGTTTGTTTGTTTATTTTTATTAGAAAGTTACATCACTAGGGTTGGGTGGTATAGTGGTAATACAGTAACCCAAGATATTTAAAAGTGACAACTGTATTCATTTTGACACAACATAACATGTTCTGCGCTACATCTATCTAATAAACTATAGGCTAACTGTTCGTCCATTCACGGTTCATAACAGTGCCTGCCTGTTTGGTTAGAGAATTACAAACGTTTCACTTTCTATGTAAATTTCAGGTTGGACCTTCACAACCAATTCCAACAATTGCTTTTGCAAAAACAATTAAAAAGCCTACAGATGGGACAGTGTGCGATGGAAAGCCTGTGCTTTCGCAGTGGAGACATATTGCCAAAGAATTAGTCTCAGGCCACACCATGGACAAATCGTCATTAAATCCATCATCCAAACACTTAATCGACTTAACAAGCTGCCTGGAAGGAAATTCTTTTCTAAAACTGCCATTCTAGATTGCAAAAAAATACCATAACCACATTTTGCAAATTTGCATGGCGGTGTAGCAATGACTGCTCCCGCCAATTCCCTCTTTATTTATTTATTCATTTGTTTATTTAAAGGCAGGTAATACCACATACCTTGTTTGGGACTGTATTATGAAAAAAATGAATATCGCCCAACCCCACACAGCATGACATTAAACATTTGAAGGAGAATATTACCACCATCAGGAGAACCCAATAGCCTATATTTCAGAAAATTACTCTCTTGCTTATATGTTGTTGTTTTTTGTTTGCTATATATATGGATTGCATCAGGCAATTTTTTTTCCCTGTAGCTCCCCAGCATAAACAACAAAAACAGTTGCTGTATAACCCTAGCCTGTTTGTATCCATTTTTGATCCCTGGTTGAAAAATCTTTTTTATGAATAAATTTGTTGTTGAGCAGTAAAAAAAAACTTATTGCTATGAATTCACTCTTTCTCTGTTGAAATGGAGGCTAATATTTATGTTAGCCTCCATATTAGACTAACAAATTGACAGAATTGACACATGTTGAATATATTGTAGAAAACAGGTGTGAGCTATGCTCGAGCTCAAGTAGTGACTTCTAAACAAAGAACAAGCTCAAAATTTCACTCATCTTGTGAAGCATGATTGTAAATCCAATCTTTTACTGGGTGTGTCATATCAATATAAACTGTAGTGATTTAGGGCTGGAAAACTTAAATGTAATCATATATACTTAGCACAAAAAGTACGGATATTAGTGTTTGGTAGATTATTTCTTTGTTGTAACAATGCTTCTTGGCAATAAATCTTATACCGTTGGAAAGCCTGTTTATTTCCCTTTTAAATGGTGCCACATTTGTAAGGAACATGCATTTGTGGGATGAGCAACAGAGCTGAGTATGTGGGTTGCACCCATGAAAAATTTGCCAAATCTTCTCTGCCAATGCCAAACAGTTTATTTTTCTGTTGCTATTGACTCTTGTTTTGAGCTTCTGGTACCCCAGGTGCTGACAATCAGGTGCCGGATATAAGATTTATTGCCAAGAAGCATTGTTACAACAAAGAAATAATCTACCAAACACAAATTTCCTTACTTTTTGTGCTAAGTTTATATATATATATACTGCTCAAAAAAATAAAGGGAACACCTAAAAACACAATATAGACCTCGATGAATGAAATATTTCAGCTGAAAATCTTTATTTATTAGACAGAGGAATGTGTTTAGAGCAAAATAACCTAAGAATGATCAATGGAAATCAAAATCATTAGCCCATTAAGGTCTGGATTCAGAATCATACTCAAAATCAAAGTGGAAAATGAGAACATAGGCTGATCCAACTTCTGTGGAAATTCTTCAAGACGATTCAAAATGAGGCTCAGTAGTGTGTGTGGCCTCCACGTGCCTGTATGCACTCCCTACAACGTCTGGGCATGCTCCTGATGAGACGACGGATGGTCTCCTGAGGGATCTCCTCCCAGACCTGGATCAGGGCATCGGTCAAACTCCTGGTCAGTCTGTGGTGCGACCTCGCGTTGGCGGATGGTACGAGACATGATGTCCCAGAGGTGCTCGATTGGATTCAGGTCTGGGGAACGTGCAGGCCAGTCCATAGCATCAATGCCCTCGACATACAGGAACTGCTGACACACTCTGGCCACATGAGGACGAGCATTGTCATGCATGAGCAGGAACCCAGGGCCCACTGCACCAGCATATGGTCTGACAAGGGGTCTGAGGATCTCATCCCGGTACCTAATGGCAGTCATGGTACCTCTGGCTAGCACGTAGAGGTCTGTGCGGCCCTCCAAGGATATGCCTCCCCAGACCATCACTGACCCACCGCCAAACCGGTCATGCTGGAGGATGTTGCAGGCAGCAGAACGTTCTCCACAGCGTCTCCAGACTCTCTCGCGTCTGTCACATGTGTTCAGTGTGAACCTGCTCTCATCTGTGAAGAGCACAGGGCGCCAATGGTGAATCTGCCAACCAAGATGTTCTCTGGCAAAGGTCAATCGGGCTGCATGGTGTTGGGCTGTGAGCACAGGCCCCAATTGTGGACGTCGGGCCCTCATACCATCCTCATGCATTCTGTTTCTCACTGTTTGAGCAGAAACCTGCACATTAGTGGCCTGTTGAAGGTCGTTTTGTAGGGCTCCGGCAGTGCTCCTCCTGTTCCTCCTTGCACAAAGGACCAGATAGCGGTCCTGCTGCGGGGTTGTTGTCCTCCTGCGGCCCCCTCCACGTCTCCTGGTGTACTGGCCTGTCTCCTGGTACCTCCTCCATGCTCTGGACACCGTGCTGGGAGACACATCAAATCTTCTTGCCACAGCACGCATTGATGTGCCATCCTGGATGAGCTGCACTACCTGAGCAACTTCTGTAGGTTGCAGATACCGCCTCATGCCACCTCTAGTGGTGAGGGCACTAGCAAAATGAAAAACTAACCAAAGATCGGCCAGAAAAGATGAGGACAGGCAAATGGTCTGTGGCCACCACCTGCAAATCCATTCCTTTTATAGGGGTTGTCTTGCAAATTGTCTAATTTCCACCTGGTGGAAATTAGACAATTTACCAACAGGTGAAATTGATTCACAAATCAGTGTTGCTTCCTAACTGGGCAGGTTGATATCTCAAAAGTGTGATTGACTTGGAGCTACATTGCATTGCTTATGTGTTCCCTTTATTTTTTTGAGCCGTATTTTTGAGCAGTATATATATATATATATATATATATATATATATATATATATATACATACATACACACACACACACACACACACACACACACACACACACACACACACACACACACACAGCCGTTATCCAAACTGCTTATCCTGCTCTCAGGGTCACGGGGATGCTGGAGCCTATCCCAACATTCATTGGGCGGCAGGCGGGGCAACACCCTGAACAGGCCGCCAGTGTATATATATATATATATATATATATATATATATATATATATATATATATAGCTTTTGAAATCACATTATGGTCGTTGCATGTTTTTATTTAACAGCTAATTATACAGTTCCTGGTTGTTCTTTTTGATCCATATTTTTCTCCATCCAACCCCCATCTCGTTCTTCTCTGTTCTCTCCCCTTTCTCTTTCATTTTCTCTCTTCACATTGCCTCCCTACTGCACTCCTGCCTCTCTTTCTCTGTATTTGCCTCTCTTTCATCCATTGTAACCTCGTAACTGACCATCCCCATTTCATCTCTGCATTTGTTGCCCACCCCTGGCAATTAAGTGGAAGTTTTCAGTTGAATGATGTGCTTTATTTTCCTGGGTTTTTTGCATCAACACTGTAGTCAAAGCATCTAAAGTAGTTTTCTCCCTCACTTTCTCTCTTTTCAGAGATGTGGTATGGAGTGTTTTTGTGGGCAGCAGTCTCCTCTCTGGTCTTCCACCTGCCTGCAGCTCTCCTGGCCCTCGCCACTTTGCGCCAACACAAGGTGGCACGGTTTATTCCGATTGCCATCCTCCTTATGGGCATAGTGGGGCCTCTGTGTGGAGGTGTACTCACCAGTAAGTTTTCTTTTTATGAGTGTGTCTTGTTTTTGTCATTGTTGACAAATGCCATGAAAAGACTACATTTCCCTATGCATTCTTCATACTCATAAGTCTTTTTTATCTGGCTGATACAGCCCTTAGCTCCCATCCAGGAAGCTATAGAATCCGATTGTATTAAAATAATGGGTCACAGAGTCACACTATTGCCTTGGTTACCAACATTGCAAACAATGTATTTTTTTCAGTTTTTCCTAAAATGACTTTATAAAGTCACAAAGATTTATTTTATCATCTTTAGAAAGTGGCTTAATTTCCAACAGACTTGAGTGTGAAGAAATCACTGTGCATATTTGGGGGCTTCCCATTGGATGAAATGTGGGACTGTGTTTACTACAGTGCCACACATTGTTCTAGGCTGTGATTGGCGGTTCTCGCGTCTGTCATTGAATGTTGTAGCTTTTGATTGGCTGTTCTATAATGCCAAAAGTGGGAATGCTTGTTTCTTTACTGCAACACAACTGACAAAGTTCAGTAAACGTTTTCCTACTTAAAAAATATTTTGCACTCACAATTTATAATGTTTGAGTCCAAAAACAGAGAAGACTATGAAGATCCCTACGAAGAGGGTAGCTATGTATGTCTCTGTAAGTTGTATTTAAGGATTTAAAAGAAAACAAAACAATGGGACCATATGGCTTCCTTCCTGAATGGGAACTATGCTTGTACAGTACTGAATAAAAAAGATTACAAGATAGATTTTTGAGATGCTAAGGTATTCTTGTGGCTTTTCTGTGTGCAGGTGCAGCCATAGCTGGTGTGTACAAGGCAGCAGGGAAGAGGATGATCTCTTTGGAGGCGCTTGTTTTTGGTGTTGGACAGTCTTTCTGCATCGTCATCATCTCCTTCCTCAGAGTATTGGCCACCCTTTAGCAGTAGGAAAGCCTGCCTGGTTTGACGGAACACAATCAGGGCAGGTTACTTTGACCAAAGTTTCTGCTGGTGGGACACGAGACTCCACTTTGTGGCTCAAGACAAGAACACTTGAAATTCACCTGGCTCCTATGGACACTTGCAAGCCAGTAAGGCTAAGACAAGGAGAAGATGCCATCAGACTGAGGGACATAAACAAACAATTTCCTTTAACTGTTTTTACTCAAACATCAAGGACATAGTAAAGGAAAGAGCAACAAGCAGAATGAACTTTTCACCAAGAGACAAATCACGGTAAACTGCTTTGTTGTAGAACACTAAGCCCATGTCAGTCTTTAAAGTCAGGGATGTCCTCAGAATTTGACTTTGACTCTGGCCTTCCCTGTGGCAGTGGGCTACAGGGTAACAGTAAGATGATGTTGCCCCAAAAGGCCTTGTGCCCCTCTGAGGGCACAGTGCCCTCACACGGGCACCCTAGCCATTGAAAAACTGCCCTCTCACGGTCTCTAGGTCTGTCCCTCTTCACTGTCTGTTTCACTCTCTTGGTCTCTCTTTCGCTTCCCCAAGGACCTTGTCTGGTAACAAATGTACTCCAGTGACATGCAACAAATGAGACATAAAGGCAGGCAGACGTGTATATGGACTGTTAAGACAGGAATATGACAGATATATGCAAGATTTTGTTTTGTTTTCTAAGAGGTATTAATATATATCTATATATATATTTTCTAAGCTGATTCTTTTCCCAAAGTGGTATATATTCTCTTCAGGGCTCTCTCTCTCTCATGTTTGTTTCTTAAGATCCATTGCTCTACTCCCCTCTGCTTTCCCTTCCCCTGCTTCTCTGTAGAACTTTCTTTTGCTGGGATTTTATAGTTTTGTTTTGTTTTTTTCCGCCTTACTGCAATCATCTGGTTTGCAATCATTGGTGATGTATATCAGTCAATGACTGACTGAATCAGTCACTAACACCTACCATGTTCATTTCACATCCTAGGATCTGCTTTTTTTTTAAGTCAGGATTTCAATTTTTTTGTTTCTTTGTTGCCCTGCCTTCATGCCTTTTAAAAAGGTATAACTTCACCTCACTGTCATGTGGTTTCCTCAAAGGATACCTTTTTAAATACATTTTTTCTTTCCATTTCTCTCCAGCAGACATTTGTCTTTTGCCATAAAAAATGTCCTTTTTTTCCAGTGAGAGGTTCTTATTGATTCCTATTTTTTGATAATTCATTTTCTCTACATGTGTGCTCATAGTTATATTTAGTTTCCCCACCACAAGTTGGTGGAGAAACTAAGTGGATTAAATTCAGAAGTAAAGATATTCCTTGATCATTGATGCAATAAAAGAGAGCAGGCCTCATTGATTGTGAACCAGATTTTTTCCTCATTATCTGCCTGTGGATTTTTTTTCAGTGCATCAAACCAAAGAGAGTCTATAGCTTACACAAATGTGCCTGGAACTTGGCTGGCTTGAACAAGTTCAGTTCCTGGAATAAGCAAGGTCCCTAATTTTCCCAGTGATAATTTTCCCAGTGATCTCTGAAAAGAATGTGCTCACTAAGCAGATGGAAGTAGGTCACAGATGCAGTTCCAGTTAGGATATCTGTTTTTGTAAGTCGGAAAGAAAGCTATATTCAGTGGGGGTGAGAAGTTTCATTTATTTATTTATTTATTTTGAGGGATGGGCATACCATTTTTCATTGTAAGGCATAAAAGAACAAAATTCAACGGTGCACCAAATCTGTGACGATTGTAACCTTTTTAAAAAAAACTTTTTTTCAGTAAGATCATTATACTAATGGTATTCGGCTTTAATTTTCTTAACATATAAACTTTGCTCACCAGTCCTGCTTGTATCTCTAAAGGTTGACTCATCATCACTCCTTTGGGCCTTGTTGTGAACATTTATAGTGTGTATTTTCCTATTGCTGTGTAATTTCTCTTGTGGCGAGCCTTTTACCAGCTCGCAGATAATCCAGGTGTCACGAGAATATACAAGCGTTTTGTCAATTTGGAAAAGACACAGGATGTTCCTTGAAACATCCTGTGTGAGTTGGTCTGGAAATATGGAGCACTGGAGCCACCATTGTAAACCATTTGGTACTTGGACCTGTAGTTTAGAGGGAAATTTGCATTTGCAGTCTTAGCATTCATTCAAGCTAATTTATATTGGATATTGGACTTTGACAAAGATTCCTTATTCTTGGGAGGGGGGAGGGGCTGTTCCACTAAGGAGGAGACTGAGCAGGAAGCTGAGTAGGCATCTCGGGGCCCTATTCACAAGTAAGGATAAACAAGATCTTGAGATAGATGTTCAGATAGATGCAGCGGTTTGAGAAATATAGTCAAATGGGCAATGTGGTAAAAGGGGAAGTGAGACGTAAGCTCTCAATTGACCAATCAGTCTTTGTTTCAACCTCCAGCTGTGTCACCCTTTGTGATAGGATGAGGGACTCTGATGTCCGGGAGAGCATCAGGGCAGAGACGCTGCTGTGGGTGCTTTGGAGTTATCCTGCTCATAACCCACTGGCAGTTTGCAGTGCAGTCCAAGCACACGTTGCAGGGATTATAGCTCTCATCTTGCCCACAAAAGCCTTAGGATCCTGTTGGAGAGAGGGACATCTGGGCTGTTCCATTGGCCCTGTTGCCACTGCAATCCTTTCCTTTCCTGGGTAAGTGACATAGAAAACAAGTGGATGAAAAGAGGTACTATGCCTTCGCTCTTTAGATTTGTTGGACACATGGCAAGTATGGAAAATTCTGGAATTAAATGGTATACCTTGGCATTATGAATTTTAATTTAAATGATCAGGCCTTGTGGAAAAAAAGAAATCTCAAGTTTGATCCTTGACATCCTTAGCATTAATTTGCTAGCATAACTATTACTCCTCATTGGTGCACATTATCACCACCAGTTGTGAGCTAATGTGCTGGCTTGGGGACAGCCAACCCACCGACTTAGTAGAAAACTGACAAGATGCTTTGTCATTTACTGAACTGCCAACAAAATATAAAATTTTACAGAATACAAAGTATCCCATTTTCTGTTTCTATAAAGGTGCAATTAAACCTGAAATCACAGTTCTTGAGCTGTAGTCATGCCCACTACTTGATGAAATCTAACCAATACCAGAGATAATCTCAGCATTGACCAAAATAACTTTACTAAACCACTTTCAATGGAGAAAATGTATGCCACATTCTTTAGTTTGGAGTTTTTACTCTTGCTGCATTGCTGCCTTCACCTTGATTTGGTGATGTAGTACCATACACATTTCTTAAGAGACCAACCCCCACCCTTTCCCTCACCTCCTCCCAAATTGTCATTTTTCAGAAGTATGTGCTGGGTAGAGGTGAGATGAAACCATAATAAATTACCCTTTAGACTAGGAGTAGGCAATCTTATCCAGAAAGGGCCAGTTTGGGTGAAGGTTTTTGTTCCAACCAAGCAGTTACACACCTGATCCCACTAATCAACCAGTAGAGTCTTTGCTGAGGAACTTGGTTAGGCGACACAGGTGTGTAACTGCTTGGTTGGAACAAAAACCTTCACCCACACTGGCCCTTTCTGGATTAGATTGCCCATCCCTGCTTTAGACTATTGGGAAATGACATGAGGCTTAAACTTAATTTTCAAATAATATTCAGGCTATTTCAGCAATCCTTTAACTATACCCATTTAATCCAACTCAAGGGGGCTGGAGTCTATCCCAGTAGCCATTGGGCACAAGTCTATCACAGGGCCCACACCCACCATTAACACCTATGGCCAATTTCAATTCACCTAGCAATTATGTTTTTATTTTGTGTTCACTGTTTTTTAGGCTATTTTCCATGCAATCTCCATACAGATGGGCTGGATTTGAACCCAGGACTCTTTGAGGCAACAATAATGACCACTGCGCCATTGTGCTGCCCAATGGGCTATTCCAGTGTTTGAACTTTATTAAGGAAATACCTTTAAATTCCAACTGGTTAATGCCAGTTTATGACACATTTTAATACCAGGCAGAATGTGGTTAAAATATTTGTAAACATAAAATCCAATGCTCAACACTGATTGGATGATGGGGCCAACTTTATTCATATCTAGTGTCCCTTTTAAAGAACTTTATTATTATTATCATTATTATTTTAGTCAGTTTCCTGCCAGTCATTTCTCCCTTAGTGGAAATATATTTCAGCCTTTGCCGCTTGCTATCTAAGAAATGGCTGGTTCATGTTCCCCATTTGAACTAATGGAATCCCACATTGTGATAAAGACCTGACAAAGAACATATAACAGTAAAAATTCAAAATGTCAAGGTATTGCTTTGAAGACTGCTGCACTATTGTACTACTGTTGTATTACTATGTGGATTACTATGTGCTCTATGGACTGATTTTGTTCCGGGTTTAACAGGATTCAAAGGTTTTAAAAGTTGATTTTATTACAGTAAATGAAGTGCCAATTGTTATTTTCATGTAATAAAATGTTTGGATTGCGATGATATGGTTTCATGTGTTGATTCTGATGTTTCCTTTTTTTTCTAAACTAAATACTGCTTATATTGTCCCTGCTCTTTTTGGTGGTGGGTTAGGGAAAGGCCAGCGATGCAGGGCAGGCTCTGCAAGCTGGTGAGAAATACCGGCTCTCTACCAGGATTGAGCTTGGACCCTGGTGAGGTCGCAGCAGAGGGAGAAATCGGGAGTAAATCCAACTCCATATGAACTACAACCTCCCCGCCCCTCTCTTACAAACAGGTAGACTTGCAGAGCACCATCATTCTCGAACCAAATCTCACTAAGGAGTATAAACTGTTTTTTGATATCTTCAGAGGATGCCTGAACTGTTTGTTGAATGATCTTAACAGTGGTGTAGTGGAGCATATATGGTAAATACCCACATCTTTGGGGATGGATTTATCATATACTCGCCTACAAAAGCGGGTGATATGTCTCCGAATCCATCGATCTTAATGGGAGACGGACAAGTCATGTTCTTTTCTAGGCATTTGTTGCGTGTGCTCAGTTTAGCTGTCCAGGTGTTAACTTGGATTGACCATGGCTGACCATTGAGAGCACTGACTGAACCGCATTTGTCAAATCACGAGTCGTAGGTCGATGTCAAGCATGTTTTCTGTTGCGATTGTTTGGCAGTATGTGTTTCGTCTTCATTCTTTTTCCACATCACAATTTCTGCAAAAAAAGAATCAAATTTTTAAATGTGTCCTACATAGTCTCCAATATTAACTCTATCTTGGCCCTAAGGAAGGGTGTATGTTTACTCAAGCTCACCACTATTACGTCCATCCATTATCCAAGCCGCTTATCCTAATTAGGGTCACGGGATGCTGGAGCCTATTCCAGCAGTATTTGGGCGGCAGGCGAGGAAACACCCTTGACAGGCTGCCAGGCCATCACAGTGCCGACACAGTCACACCTAGGGACAAGTTAGTACGGCCGATTCACCTGACCTACATGTCTTTGGACTGCGGGAGGAAACGGGAGCACCTGGAGGAAACCCACGCAGACACGGGGAGAATATGCAAACTCGACACAGAGGACGACCTGGGATGACCCCCAAGGTTGGACTACCCCGGGGTTCGAACCCAGGACCTTCTTGCTGTGAGGCGACCATGTTAACCACTGCACCACTGTGCCGCCCCCACTATTAAGTTTAAAAAAAAAAATCAAAATACTTAAGACACAACGCAATGAATTTTTAATAATTATTAACAAGTATAGGTATTGATTTACACTCTTTAAAACTTTGCTCATAATTTCTGTCGTTGCATTCTTATGTATTTTGTACATATTTCAGCTGGCGTGCAAGGCAAAGATAGACATGACGTTAGAAAATAAACTCTCATCCAGGAGGAGAAGGATGCTCAGGTCAATGACATTACAGGGAAACAAAACTGAGGCTACTCCTCTCAAAAGTAGGTTATTTTCAAAATCAACGGTGTTTGTGTTGTGTTTTTTCAACACATGTAAACATCACCATGAGATGAGTTGACATGACTTGCTATATTAATGCATCGTTAACATTTGCTTAAAAGTGTAGTGATGAATTTACACTTGCAAATGTGTTAGATATACATATATAGATATATATAAAAAAACAAAACATCCTCTCAGAGTGTATGATGTGCTCAGTGAGATGTCCCACACATCTGGCCAATGTTTTTCATATATAGTGGATCTAACATGCTACAGCATAGGCCTGGCACCCTCCCAGTGTTTGATTCCCGTGATGTCATTGACAACTCCTCAAGCTTAGGTCTCTCCCCTCGTGTTTGTCCGTCCTTGTCATTTGGAAACGGGGGCGTCAGTTCTTTGGTCTGGCGGTTCTGTTATGTGCTGTTTCAAGACCGTCTTTTTCTTTTCCTGTGTGCTGTTTCTAACATCCACTGTGACAAGGTTTGTGCTTGGAGACTTCCCTTGGGACGGCATCACCTGGACTTTTTCCAGGGTTGGCGATAAGCAGGTTGCACCTGAAGCAGGGAGTGTGACACCTGCCATGACTGGGGACTTGACTCGGGTCGACTCGGCTTTCTCCAAAGCTGGGGTTACACTAAGCAGAGGAAGTGGAGGTTTCTGTCCGCCGCCCGGGGAGGTGGAGTTGGGGTCTTTCTCCACAGGGGCTGAGACTGGTGTTTTTTCCTCTCCCAATGATGATTTATTGTCCGCCATCTCCCCTTCTCCTGTCCTCCCTTTCTCCATCTTAGATTTGTCCAGTTTCTCTTTCTCTTGCCCCTTCTTTTTGCCCTTCCCCGGTTCACCACCTGGGTGGCAGAGGGAGACACACAAAGAGGAAAAAGAAGGCAGGTCAGTCAGTCCGTGAGACAGACAGATTTATTTCTGTACATTTTTTTGTGCCATCCAAACCAACCTGTCAAGGTCATACTAAATAGTTGGTCGATAGCTTAAACAGTTACATTACTGGGCTAGCTATTTTCTGACTGAACGTAAAGTAAAATTTAACCTACAGCTGAGCCCTGGCTCAATGAGCAGACAGGCCATTAGAGATTGCAGGAAAACGTAATGCGTTTTGCAGATAAATGAATTACGCGTCTAGCATATTTCATAAAACTTTATGTCAAAGTTTTAGATGGCAATAAAAGATCCTAGTGGGGATTTTTTTCTGAGCCCCAAAATATGTTATTGAAGTCTATCAAGAGGTGCAGTTTCTAACGTCTTTCAGAGAGACGGCGAACGTGAGGTCCAGGATCGCTCCTGCTGACCAGGGTTTGTTAGGATATTTTCTGCAGATTTGAGCCATTTTCCAGCCTATTTCTTCTGCCTTGGTCCTGATGCTGTCATTCACATGAGGTCCACAATGTGCTTCCTCAGTTTTGTTTTCACCAAATATCTAAAAAAAAAAAGGTGTCTAATCAAATAAATCCTAGGACAAATACTAGGACTTAGTGCCTGGCCCAAGTCTTGTATATATTATCAATTGATAAAGCATTGGGTTATAGTTTCCACCTTATATTGAGAACACAGTGGTCAAGCTGCTCCTGAAGAAATAAGTGTAGTGTTCGTTGCCACAACATAATTTTTTTATCAACATTTTTAAAGAAGATTGTCTCCATATGTGTCATGACTCAAATTGACATCTTTGAGAACTTTGGTTTGAGAAAAACTCAAAAGCACAGGGACTGCCTCTGTAAGTCATAGAACAGTAGCGGATTTTGTTGAAATTTCCAATTTAATTTTTGTGGATGTTGACAGTATGGAAAAAGTGGGTGCTCTTGGATTCACATTTTCTTTGTGTTGCACTGCTGTGGGCTGGGGGGAACGATGTTTCGTTTCATTTCATGCACTTGCGTACATGAAATGAAATGACAAAGTGTTTCTGATTCTGACATTACAAAGAATGCACTTAATTGGTTCATTGGTTGGTATTTTTCTCACAGATTCTTTTCAGGACAAATTGGACTCATCCTTCCCAGACAGAATCTGGGGGAAATGTTGGGATGTGCTACAGGTATCAAACCCCGGCCTGTAGTTTTTGTTTTACCTTTGGGAAAAGCTCGGTCTACTCTGGACAACGCTCCAGTCAACAGCAACCATGCAGGGAAACATGAGCACTAATTCTATAAACCATATAGAACTATATATATAAAACTATAGAAATTAAAACAAAAACTATGTAAAAAAAAACACCATCAAATTAGAGCTACTGAAAAATACAAAATATGTGACTTTGGTCTCTCTCTCTCAATATGAATTTCATGTATTTATAATAGAAGGTGGGCAGGTGTAGCTGGGGGGGTTGAGACTCGTATCCCATCACACAGCCGGGCCTATGACAATCTATGGTTGTAATAACACAGTTATAACCACAGAAGCAGCAACGGGCTGAAATTCACTGCTTTTCGTATAGATTGCACTAAAATGTCAAGATAAGCACCTGGGTCAGTGTGTCCGAGTACATCAGTTTTCAGTGAAAATAAGTTGTTTTAGTGTTGGGAAGACCTTTAGCCGTTTAACCAACAGCCAATTACCAAAACTCTTTTTGATGCTAATGTTTGTTGAAGTAAATAGAGATGGACAGTCCTGATTCACTCTGTTAAGAAGTCTAAAAAAAAAATTAGTTTGTGGGTAATCTGCAAGAAAGATTCACACTTACGTTTTCTCTCGTCTAGACTACTGCACCTGTCTTTATTTGGACTGTTTTCTCTACTGTCTACCTCTCACATCTCCAGGGGTCAAATTACACCGAAGCTCCCTGGAGGGCCACACACTCATTTATTTATTTATTCATCAGGGTGGAATACAGTCAAACTGAAATAAACCAAATGTGTCAAGTCATCTTGTCTTTAAGCAGACATTTTCATCTACTGACTTAAAACGTCCTGCACACACTGTGTTTATGCAGGTGCAAAGAGATGCTCTGATAACTCAATAATAAAATATGTATGTGTGGTTGAAAATCAAACCTGGCAACCACACCACAACCACATAAGAAACAGTGCTGCTGTAAAGTCTCAATACAATGACCTGGCAGCATCCCCCACGCCCCCACCCCCCTTCCCACTAGGTCAAACGTCAGGGTTGTGTGGCTGTGGTTTGAAATAGAGCATCTCAGACCTCCTAAGCCCACCCCCCCTTCTCCCCCATGATTTGAACAATGCACACCTCCCCTCCCATCTCATGTCTCCTGGCACATCTCACCTCTGTCAGCCGCCTCCTCTACTTCCTCACCTGTGGGAGTGTCTTCAGTACAAGTGGGCAGGTCTGCCCTGTTGTCACGGTGACGGATGGGCGACCTCTGTAAAACAGCTTTTAGCTCTGACAGAGAGAGAGAGAGAGAGGGGAGGGGGTGAGTTCTCCGGGCTCTGTCCTTCTTTTTACAAAGGCCTCTTACGCTGTGCTGGAGGAAAGGTGTTGCTTGCAAAGCCTCAGCTGTGAATTTTGTCAGTTCTTTATTTTGACCTAGTGTTGTTGAATAATTTTATTTGTTCTCATTAGAAAATAAGCAAATTGGTGAACAATCCCAACTGAAACTACCACAATCTACTCCAATTAACATGTCTAAATAACATTTCATACTCTTAACATTAAGAGGAATAAACAACATTTTCCCACCTTAAGGTTCATGTAAACTACCAATTAAAGCCAAAGGCTCCATGTTAAAGTACATTTGACTAAGAAACCATTCAAGCCTTGGCCTACACTGCCCCCTAGAAGCATTGGAGGGGTATTTTCACAGCTCATATTGGCTTATAGTGAATTAAGCAGAATCCAGTTTATCAGCCATGTCAGTTTGCAAATGCACAAAATTGAATTTAGTGGGTGGCTCACATAGTTCACATTGCACATAAAAAATGAATAAAAAATATCACATAAAAAGTATGAGCAGGGAAGAGATAAAAGTACAAAATTCAGCAAGTCCATACAGTATGCACATGGACTCTGTTGGAACATGATAATACTTATGGATCACTACGGATGCTAGTAATGTCAACAAAGAATATCTGTCTGTTGGAGTGTGTTGGATACCGTAAGGGGGGAAAAAAGCCATGGTAGGAGTTGATTACATAAGAAATGACTTTATGGTAGTAGGTGTAGGTGGCTGCATACCAGCAGGAGAGTGCCAATGTCAATTGTGATGGAGTAGGGATGTGAGTAAGGGAAAAAGAGATGTGTGGAGTATGCATTTCAATTGTTGATGGGTGTCAGCAACTTAAAAAAATAGCTGTTCTGGTTTCTGGTTGTTATGTTTCTGATAGAATTGCTTGCCTTCGTGGAAAGGAGACGTTATATTCTCCTTTTGCTTTCAGGGTGAGGTGCACAATCGAGTTGGGGATTATAAGTGTTTGTTCAAGAAGCTTTGGCAGGTATGGCCTCTTGGACTCAACCCAGACTCTCCAGCTGGAGGAAGACTCCAATTAAATCAAAACCACAATGGCACCATAAACACAATGTGAATAATTTCAGCAGCAGTTGCCCTCTTTGATTCACTGATTGGGGCTTCAGTACTGAATCACTTCATAATTAGCTCAATGCTAACACAAAGCTAAATGACACATTGCACACTAACAAATGGTGTTAACTGTCTGATTTGTCCAAAGCGTCGACGCTTTTGAAAGAATATCTTTGCCATCAACATGGAGCAGTGTCTTATCACCTGTTTTTGTCACAACACACACACACACACATATACACACACCCATCCCTCACCTTGTGTCATAGCAAAAGCATCCTCGTGGACAGAAACAGCTCGGCGCTGTGGGAGGGGTTTCAAGCGTGGATGGGGTTTAGGAAGACTCTCTAGGGGAACACATGCAACAGCAATTAACATAGATGCTTACTTAAGACAACCCCCCACACACACAAATATACATATGCCAAAATATTGTTACTCTTATGTTTGATGACACAGAAGGCTCATTCTTCCCAGAGAACAAAAGTCCTACCCCCATAGGGTTCAATGTGATTCCAAAAACTTAAAGTGAACTTTTCATTATTATTTAGTATTAAAACAAAAAATGAGTGACATGCAATCTGCAACAGCTGCAAAGAATAATTTCTACAGAGAAAAGAATTCAAGGAGTATAAAGAAATGAGAGGCTCATTTCTTGCACAGATCTTCTGGGAGCCGGCAGTGGAACGTTTTTACCTACTTGGGCACAACCCGGTTCGACCCTGGTCAAATAACCCACCGTCAGTGGCTGATTGTGCTTTCTCAGAGCGGTGCTGTGCGCTGGCACCTCTCCGCGGTGATGGGGCAGGGGGAGCTGCGGCTGCAGCGGGGCCATCTTTCTGTATGGGCGCCTGAGAAAGGGGCTCCTGCTGGTTTTCAATCTAGAAGAAAATATTTTTTTCTTAAAAGGGTAATGAGATGAACCCATCATCCCCCTTACTGCAGTGATGCAACTGGTTATGGAGGAAGCTCATTGAGGAGAAATCCTGTTGGGATATCTTAGAAATCTCGACTGATCTTTTTTCTGGACCCTTGCACAGTGGGTAACTTGCATTGTATTGCATACATTATGTGCTTTGGGTTTATCCAACATGCATGCATTTACAGTAGGCATACATAGTGAATCTTCTATGTAAAATTGAATATCAATTTCATAGATGATAGTGTGCCAATGTAATGGGAACACTACAATCTCTTTATAATGTCTTACTATTCATTTGTTGTAACGGGATCATGTTATGTGAAGTACTTAAATATGTTGGTCAACATAGTACCTGGTGTTATGGCAGCATATACCTTTAGTATTGCAATAATACTGCCAAAAATTAGGGGTTCGATTCCCACTGGGGATGTGTCCTCAGACTAGAAAAGCACTATAGAAATGCAGTCATTTCACTTTCCTTATAGCTGATTAATAATCTCATTCTTCATGTCGTAATGTTTTTTGCACTGAGGTCACAGAATGACCGAGTAGCACAATAACGTGGATATCCTGGCAGACAATTTGACATTAAACACAATATAACACCAACTCAACCACTGACTGGCCAATCTGGGCTTGGCTTTTATCATGGCATACTTTGCAGATGCAATGATCATGGTCAAAGATTTAGTGTGTACACACACACACACACACACACACACACACACACACACACACACACACACACACACACACACACAAAACTCTATTTATGGTCAACAATGAGTCCTAAAAACCTTGAAATACTAAAATACTTCGGTCTACTTGTTGACGCCAACAACTGTACTCAACTGTACCGACAGAACAAGATAAGAGGAGGTAACTATTCCCAGGAGCAATAAAGAAACACATTTCCTTTTCCTCCCAATGATTTACCCCTACCTGAGTTTTAGAGCCATCTGTCTCAGCTTTCCCCTCATGTGTGGACGGCCTTGGGCGGGCCTCTGCTTGGGAACGGGTGCCATGAGCAGAGGAAGGGAGGTGATGAGGAGGGGGAAAGACTTGCTGAACGGCAGGGGCTGCCGTCTTGGAACCAGAGAAACCTCCTCCCGCAGAAGCAGCTGGAATGGGAAGAGGGGGCTTAGCGCTGAGGACAGGTTTGGGGGGAAGAGGTCCGGCGGGACGCTCGGGGAGGGGGGGCTTGGGGTGAAGGGGAGGGTCAGAAGAGAACGGGTCCACTGCTCGTTGAGGGCGTCTGGTATCTGATGGGGAATGATAAAGAGGGAGACAGAGATGAGATAACCAAAGTGGAGATTCACAATCTGGTGATTTCATTAAATTTCTTTTTAGCGTCATATTTGAAAACTATTGAAATTGACTGGAAAATCGACATGGAGAAGTCTTGTTAATGTGTGTATGCGCTGACCTGTAGCTCATCACATCTAAATAAAAAAAAAGGAGGTAGAAACTATACATACCCGATGAAGTGGACATTGTTCTGGGCTTTATAAATATGGAAGTTGGCTCTGGTTTGTCCAGAATAGCACCTAAGTGGTGAGATAGAGAGAGTGGGTTACATGCAACATAGGTGACCAGTTCTGAAGGCACCAACAGTTACAACACTTGGTAAGCCTACAGTTCTAGGGTATCTCAACAGCAGAATAATTAATAGCACCTAAGTGGTGAGATAGAGAGAGTGGGTTAGAACAGTAGAATGCCAATGTGGCGAATTCGAGGGGCAGCCCAGGGACCGCAACAGCCGGGATGTGAACCCGGGTCTTTCGCACCACGGGCGAGTACATTAACCGGTCGACTAAAGGGTCCGACCCGTTAGCCAAATGCTAGCGAGTCTACTTATCCATAGTCGTTACACTACCTGCCTCCTTCGGAACAACTTCTAATGTGGTATTGAGCTGTTATTTGTTCGCCTTGTGTTCTTAAACGACACAGGCCATAGAGTTTGTGTATGTGAGCAAGCTGCCCGGCCACTGTGCAAGAGAAAGTGGCATGTGGATACGGCTGCAGTGTAATCAGTAAATTTGGGAGAAATAACCAGTCGTATTGTTAAGAGTAATACTCATCCCACATCTTTTGTTACTAGAAAATCAATCAGTTATGAATGATTCAGTTGTAAAGTCACAGGATGTTAAATATCATGTTAGGCCAACGGTAATGTTGCTAGTAGCAAGTGCTGGTTGACAACACTGCTGCAATAGTGGCTAACTAGTCAGCAACGTCATCCATTCGTCAGTCTGTTTGACTTGTTGAGTGACAACCGATTTCTATGCGTGTGGTTCGCCTGGCATGCGCTGAAACGATTAACTCTATTGGAACAGTTAACATGGAGACCCATTGGGACGTGTTGATGTGCAAAGCCTGTGTGTATTCAGAGGCTCCGATTCATTCCCACGTGGTAATCATGGAAATGGTCATGTTAGGCGCAGGAAAATAACTTTGCAGTTTCTGGTGACCATTCCACCGCTGTCGACAATCCATTATCTGCATACCGACTAAGGTCTGTCACTGGTCTGCTTCATGTCAGTAGTCTCAAACGGCCCATGTCAAATCTTTTTGTAATACGCATGTGAATAAGTTAATCATTGTAAATCACATTTCGGTGGCCTTACACATACGAAATATGGGGAAATTCTTCCTCTGCATTTAACCCATCCTAGCTGTGTAGCTAGGAGCAGCGGGCAGTGCGCCGTGCAGCGCCCGGGGAATAGCAAAGGGCCTGTGTTCTATTATAACAGGTGTCTGAAATTCAGATTTGACCAGAAATGTAAAGCGCTTCGAGTGGCTGTTGCAGCTAGAAAACGCTGTATAAAACACAACTTGATTGATTGATCGATTGATAGAATCACACCAATAATGTTGTGAAACAGCGGCCTCTAGTGTATTTTATGATCACTGCAAAAACATTTTTGTTGCATGTAAACACCTCAACAGCTCTCACGTTGCACCCCCCCCCCCCCAAAATGCAATTACCGAGTGGGGCTCATGTGACTAACGGCCACTGTTTGACACTATTACAGAGTCCACCTTTAAGTAAAAGCCAAAACAAAACTTTTCCCAAATATTCAGGGCTGGAGGAAATAACAGAAGCATCTCATGAGAGAGGACTTTAACTCTAAAGTACCGTAATAAGAATCGTGTACAGGCAAGTCATATCAAGTTGAATACCGAGTGGTAGTGTGTTTGAGGATTAAAAGAGGTCAGCAAATCATCGCTTTATTGGGGTGTTTTTAGTGCGGTGTAAGGTTCCTTGCAAAGCCCCACAGAAGCCTAAGTTGATGCATCAGTCACAAAGACATGAAACAATGTAGTCATGGGGGTATGCTTTAAAAATCACAACAGCCAAACATTAAGAAACTGCCAAGACAAGTAAGTACTGTGAAGACCTGTGGCCTAAAAAAAGATAACAGAACTTAACACCTTTGTTACACAGGCTCAGACAGTTAATATTCTTAGCTTCGCAAAGATGGTATTACCAACAGGACCACCTTTTGGAAACCACCTGTATTAAAGGCCAAACACCAAAAGAAGGCCAACCTGGTTTAAAGACTAAGTCTGGGCACGAGCCATCGACAGTAACACGGTTTGGTTTCTCATATTTCACACATTTTTCAAGACAAAGTGGTTATATTTTTAGAGGTCAAAGGATGCGCGGACCCCCCCCCCCCATGCACACACAGTATGTCAGCCATCAAATTTGGATCTGTAATGGTATCATGAGGATCACTGTATTAAAGGACCAGGTTCTTTGCTCTCTTCTTGTCATGCATTTGCAGTATGTTCTGAAATAATGACACCCTCATCCATTCATTTATTAATTTTCCAATTTGCTTATCCTAATTAGGATCGTGGGGTAAGACCCTCATGCATACTACTAAACAAATTTAATAGTGGCTTTATGAATACCAAGACAAACCTGTGGTGGCTTTCTAAATCACCGTATCTAAAACCAACTATTCACAGAAAACAGTGAGGAGTACATTTCTCCTCCTTCATTCCTCAGAGAATATATACACGAGTCTTCCCAAGGAGGATGGAAACCGTTCTCAGGGCAAAGGGTAAGCCTGTCTCTTAGAAGCTTAAAGTATTGGATATTGTTAAAACATGTTCAAGTTATTCTGTCTGCTGTAATTTTACATTTCAGAATGATTTAAATTAAACCCCCCACTGTGTTGAATCCACTTTCCTTGTTCTACAATCTAGCAAACTTTTCACCCAGGCAGGTGGTATGTGTTTCCCTGCTCCGGTCTGCAAGTTATCAACACACCCACGTTAACTAGTCAAACTTTTGCCTTGTTCCCTGGATAGAAACCTTCATGATTCTCTCTGCACCACTGCTCATGTTTTAAAACTCAACAAAAGAGCACAGTTTAGGGTGGCGTGGTGCTCTACTCCATTGCCTACCAACACGGGGATCGCTGGTTTGAATCCCCGTGTTACCTCCGGCTTGGTCAGGCATCCCTACAGACACAATTGGCCGTGTCTGCGGGTGGGAAGTTGGATGTGGGTATGTGTCCTGGTAGCTGCACTAGCGCCTCCTCTGGTTGGTCGGGACACCTGTTTGGGGGGGGACTGGGGGGAATTGCGTGATCCTCCCACACGCTACGTCTCCCTGGTGAAACTCCTCACTGTCAGATGAAAAAAGCAGCTGGCGACTCCACATGTATCGGAGGAGGCGTGTGGTAGTCTGCAGCCCTCCCCGGATTGGCAGAGGGAGTGGAGCAGTGAGCGGGACAGCTCGGAAGAGTGGGGTTATTGGCCGGATACAATTGGGGGGGGACAAAGGGGGGGCACAGTTTACCCCCATCACATCTGTCACTGTCCACGGTGGGATGGGGGGGGGGGGGGTCGCTATTTATTTGGGTATCACTGAGGACCACACTGGAAATGTGTTACATAACTATATCTGTTGTCCTTTGGGTATGATGTGTTTGAATATTTAAAGAGATGTAAAATATCTGCATGCATGCACAGACTGCAGACTAAGAAGACAAATGCTAAAAAATTAACAAGGAAGGAAAAAAAACCTTTTGGCATGGACATTTTGCAAAGGCAGTATTTCTGCACCCACGAGAGAGATATTCTATTAGTTTTTAATGCGAAAAAGAGGGAGCGAACTGTTATCATTAGAGATGAAGAGATAAAGATGAAGGAGGGAAATGAATAGAAAATGAATCTTAAAGTGAACACAAACACAGTTTTCTTACCCTCAGAGTTGGCTTTTCTCAGCTCCTCTTCTTTGCTCTGCGGATGAAGAGTAAACATCATTGGATGGACAGACACCATCAAGACATCACAATAAACCCCAATAAGCATTTGCCTGTTGGAGGACACGTTTGAAAGGTCTCATTGCTGTTCTAATTACAGGTCTGTATGCCACACCAGTTCAGGGGTTGCTTCACGGCCGTGGAGAATTGACATTTTGTTTAAACTCATCAATCTTCTTCACTGTTTAGACTGAAGTGGTTTCCACTACTATCTCTCTGGTATTTAGAGCGGGTGGCCTGCAGGAAGCTTCCACTTTAAATGCACAGCGGCCTCCATCAACAAACTCTCTGGATAGACTTGTGAGAAGTATGGATGTGTTTTACCACAATACTGCCACCTCCACCCCCCACCCCCCACTCCCCACCATCACTGTCCACTTTATCTCCGTCCCTTTTTCACTATTTTTCTAAATGTAAGTAAGTGCAGACAGGTGCTTATTTAGGGGTTAAATTCCCTCATTTTCTCCTCTTTGAACAATGCTCGGAAATAGAAATGGGTGGATTTGCATGCTCAGACTGTCTGTTCGAATGGGGGGAATGACATTCATTGTTTTATTGTACATCTCTTTTCAATCCACTTGTCTGTGGACTTAAGTACTTGGACATGCAATCTGCACACCGACGTCCAACTAGCAGATTTATTACAGCAAATGCGGATATGATCTTTGTCCAGGAATGTGGGATTTCTTCCAGGATTGATGTCTTCCATTGAAACTGAGCCATACGGTTCAGTTATTCACTTTAGAAATGTGTCAGTGTGCAGCTACTCTCAGACGATCTGAATTCCCCGTGTGTTTCCGTCCTTACCAAAGTCAGACAAAGGCAACAGGCAAAATCACGTTTCATACGCTGGACAGGAGGGCAAACTCGGGACGGTTTGTCGAAAAGTGGGCTAAGAAATTACAAACGGAGTATTTTCTGAAGTGAATGCCTTGTTTCATAAGGGAATAAAATGGTTGCTAATGTGTCCTACCTGGCTTGCCTTGGTGTCTGCTGGCGGAGTTTTTGCCACACCCATTTTGTGTAGCATCACCTGCAGCTTTTGTTCAAAGCTGGACGTGCCCTCTGATGCGTGTCTCTGGAGACACACGCGCGCACACACACACACACACACACACACACACACACACAGTGCATGCATTAACTACAGTCTATGAATTAGATGTAATAAAGCAGGTAGAGACTGGCCTGCCTGTTTTGTATGACAACACAGAAAGTTCCCATTTTTTTCTACTCAGTCCCAAATAGGTTACCACTGCACTTGACTATTCAACTGTATTTCTTCCTGCTTTGTATAAAATCTCAATATAATGAGCCACAAATAAAAAATACAGCACAACACTAGCAATGAACCTCTTACTGGGTTTGCAAAAAAAAAGGCAAAAAAAGCTGTTGCAGTGCTGTTCTACACTATCAAATTACACATCCACAATCCCACATCGTTTCCTGTCATAATTTGAATATATATTCACCTTTTCAACACTTTAAGGGAGACTAGATACTGATGATGATAGTACGAGTTATGGTTCAGTGGAAGAGGATGTGGGAGGATTTGATAACTTTACCTTTTGGTTGGTTTTCAGTGAATTAACCCCCCCCACACACACACACACACACACACTGCATGTGAGGTCTGCAACCTGCCTAGGCTAACCCTAGCCCAGGATATGGACAGATCATGGCTGGGTTTTGGGCCGATTTTCATGCCACTAGTTTGGGCTCCAGTCGGACTCGGGCATTAAACTAAATTAAGCAACATTTTACCCCAACAGGCCCCTTTCTTATCATAAAAAATACATGTGTGATGACTCACAAACTATGGAGGAAATGAAGAAGAGAATCCTAAGGGGGAACTTTGTTAAAGTAATAAAAGGCACCTTTAGTCATATGAGATCACTTATTATAGCCTGGCTGTCATTACAGCGGGTTAAGAAGTCGACTCAACCCCCCCCCCCAACTTTCTTTTTCTAATATTTGCATAAGGGAGATAAAGCAAATGTCCATCCCAAGCGGTTATGAAGTACGAGTGTAGACGGAGTACACATGGAGCTGTTTTCCTCAGAGCCAGATCACACTGACCCTGACCTGGACCTGAGACGCATCCTTGACAGGAGGTTCTTGTCCCCTGTGTAATCTATTTTTCCCAGAGCCGCATGCATAAGTAAAACCTGCATCGGGCTCACGCCGAGAGTCTTAAAAAGCTTCAGAGCTCAGGCCGGGCAGGGGCCTGAATGTGTGGGGCCTGAGCAAGGGCCTAAATTTTAGGCCCATGCAGACCTCTAGTGAGGTGTACTGCCAGTTTTTTCACTACTATGTTGTTAACTCCAACATCAGCCTTCTTCCCTTCTCTCCCCTGTGTGGCCCTTACTGCCTGTGTGTGTGTGTGTGTGTGTGTGTGTGTGTGTGTGTGTGTGTGTGTGTGTGTGTGTGTGTGTGTCTGTGTCTGTGTCTGTGTCTGTGTGTGTGTGTAGTGTACATTTTCAGACATTTACTTACCTTATTCTGTTCATTAGGCTCTAACCCTGTCAGCAGTATGAGACTCTGACTTTTGCCCTCTCTCAGTGACCTCCTGGCGACCTTCAACCGCCTCTCTCCATCTGGTGTCCCTCCTCCCATCATCCTCTCTTTGTCCAGCATCCTGCTCTTCTCCCACTCGGTTGATGTAGTCATCATAGGGGGAGTGACCACGGAGCGGGCTGGGTAGCCCGGTCCAACAGGAAGTGAGGTTACTACCTCTTCTTCTAGGTTTGAGAGCGTAGTGGCAGCGGCGGCAGTGGTGAGATCAAGGAATGTGGTGGTAAGGGAGGGGGCAGTGGCCTTAATGGGAGGCGTCATCATGGCCATCTTGTCCTTCCTGTCGCCCGAGTCGTCGGTGGCAACGGTTCCCTCTGTCATGGTGGCATCATTAGACACATTAACATCCTCCACTGACCTTGTCCCTCTCTCCTTCTCTCTTTCCTTGTCCCTCTCCCTCTCCCTCTCTCTCTCCCTCTCTTTCGCCTCACGGAGGGGTCGGATAAGGTCCGCGATGGAGGTCCTTTTGACCTTCGCTCCCTCTCCCCCTCCTCCTCCTCCTCCCTCTCCCCCTCCTGCCTTGGAAGCTCGGCCAGCTCGAGCCCTCTTGAAGGCAAAGAAGTCACCAAACTTCTTCTTGATGTTTTTGGAGGGGGGTGTGGTGGTGGTGGAAGTGATGGAAGAGGTGGTGGTGGAGGATGTTACAGATGTGATATTAGTGGACTTAGTATGGGTAAGGGATGTGTCACTAGGTAGGGCAGAGGAAGAGATGACAACAGTGGTGGAGGAAGTGATGCTGTCAGACAAAGACGGGGAAAGAGGAGCGGGGACAGAGGGAGTGGAGCTTGAGTCTGAGGGAGTGGCTTCGGCAGGGTTTGACTCCTCCCACCGGCCTTTTCTGCAGCAGGGAGACAGCAGAAAAAGCAACACACAAGAAGAGGCACTCAGTGCTAAGACTAATACTACAGGGCAATACAGACATGCACAGTTGAAGTACAGTACTAGAAAAGACATGCAAACAACACATAGAGCAAAATCAAATTAATATAATTCTGGAGCCACTCGTTCACAGAGAATAGAGTTTGGGCATTTTGCACAATTCTCCAATATAACTCAAAGTGCAAGGAGAAGAAAATCTTACAAGATGGGATCTATATCCAGGTTGTTCCACAGCAGATGCAGTTACAATATAAAATATCTTGATAAATTGCAGCCTTATAGTCTTAAGACACCTGAAACAAGCCTAATTTGTAACAAACATTGTTGAAGTGGTCATCTAAAGTCGAAACCAGTGTAAAAACGATGGATTAATCAGGACATAGATTCTTCATTGCTCTTCATGAGTGTTTGATATTTTGCTGAAAAACACGAGTGAGCAGCATTGTCAGAGACATTGTTAAAGACTTACTCATGTATCGATGTCACACCCAATAGGGCAGATATGCAACTTGGTCTTCACCTTGTCTCAAGCAGGCCTAACGAGACTTCAACTACAGCCCTGGGCTGAGAAATTCTGGGGAATTTCTATAATTTTTTTTATATAAGTGTTTTATGTTGGCCTGCACTCATTTAAAGAAATATCCATCTGTGTAATGTCCCTTCCATCTTCAAAACACAAACTAACTCTGGTTCGTGTTTTTTTAATTGGATTTTGTCCCCGTTTTTCTCCCCAATTGTACTTGGCCAATTACCCCACTCTTCCGAGCCGTTCCGGTCGCTGCTCCACCCCCTCTGCTGATCGGGGAGGGCTGCAGACTACCACATGCCTCCTCCGATACATGTGGAGTTGCCAGCCGTTTCTTTTCACCTGACAGGGAAGAGTTTCACCAGGGGGATGTTGCACATGGAAGGATCACGCTATTCCACCCAGTTCCCCCTCCACCCTGAACAGGTGCCCCGACCGACCAGAGGAGGTGCTAGTCCAGCAACTTGGACAGATACCCACATCCGGCTTCCCACCCACAGACATGGTCAATTGTGTCTGTCGGGATGCCCGACCAAGCCAGAGGTAACACAGGGCTTCGAACCAGCGATCCCAGTGTTGTTAGGCAACGGAATAGACCACCATGTTACCCGGACACAACTCCAATTCTTTTTACACACATCTATGACCTTTGCAATTTCATCCCATACCTATGTTGACATCATATCCATAACTGGTATCTTAAATCAAAGCAAAGACAAAATAAGACATAAAGCCCTAAAACTCGATTGTAAGCCTATCAGCCGACTTCTAGCCATGAGCAAAACTCCGTTTGTGAGCTGATATGGAAATATCAACATTATGACAGCCCGCTACCGTACACAGTCCAAAGAGAAGGTTTCTGAAGAGCTCGCTCCTCTTTAAAGCATGCTTTACTCTAATGTAAGAAGCAGGTAATGGCTTACCTCAAGCCAAAACCTGACACAGGCCTACAGATGTGCCCACAACAGGCTTCACGCTGAGTAAAGTGTTCCCAACAACAATGTTGTTTTCTATGTACACTACCCAGTAAGATGACATTTGATTGTAAGACCATTCTATAAATGAATAGTAGACTTTTCTCTCCTCCTACCTATCAAATAAAGAGTTTATTATACAGACAGAGTCTAAAGGGGTTCAGAAATGCAACATATTTACTTTGCTCAAGGCTGGATGACTACAAGGGAAGATGAGGTTGTGAGTTACCATGTCTGAACTCTGTAAAGTACATAAGGTATGACAGCTGAGCATGGTGTTCACCGTGGCACGCAGCAGGTGAACTGTATTCACCTGCTCCAGTGCCACATTCAGACCATTTGAGGGCAGAGAGATGTCTAGAATCACATAATTGCCTTTTTTTGTTGTATTTTGGTTGATATTAATTTCACATTATGTCTACAACATCATAGGTACTGTTTAACTCTAAAACTGCCTGGTTAGTGAGGTGTCTATTTCTTCAGACCCCGAGAGGAACGTAATATCTTTGCATTTTCACTGTGATGTTAAAGGATAATTGCCAAAATGACTTTTACTTTCAGGGCACTGAAATCCCCTTTTGACCAGCAGGAGCTTAACAGAATCCAGACAGGGAATGTGTGTTATATAGTGTTATACTGCAGGGATACAGGGGTTGTCACACAGCACAGACATTTAGCATGCAATCTGCACAGATAGTTTATAAAACAGGATTACACTGGGCCCCATTCACAAGAATTTTTTCAAGTCACTGTTTTTTTTTCTGTTTACCTTGCAAAGTTATCACACTGTAAGTGCAAAGCCACAGTTCCATGAAAAATGCAAAAATATGGATAAAATTTTTATCCATATTGTCACTCATGTAACTGTATCCATATGTAGATACTATCATATCATTGTATGTCTACTGTATGTCTACTGTATGTATAGTGTGTGTGTGTGTGTGTGTGTGTGTGTGTGTGTGTGTGTGTGTGTGTTCGTGTATGTGAGACAGTGATTTTGTGTGTGCATGTGACTCACAGCACATAATCAGGGATGATTTTCTTGGTGAAAAACTCCTCTACTCCTTCATCCACCCTGCCCATCCCCTCATTGGCTTCATTCTCTGTCTCAGACACTGGCTCCTATATCAGAAATGACATCAAAAAGCACATCAGTTCAAAAGTATATGCACATTCATTTCAGATGTGTGTGTGTGTGTGTGTGTGTGTGTGTGTGTGTGTGTGTGTGTGTGTGTGTGTGTGTGTGTGTGTGTGTGTGTGTGTGTACATACACACAGGGTGTTGTGATGCGTCTAGTGCAGCAGTGTGTAGTTGGAGGGAAGGTGCATGTGTTCTTCCAACCCGCTTGTGTCCTTCCTGCCCTTAGCTTGCTGCCGCTGGCTAGCCTTTGTGGCGAATAGGGAAGCGTCCTAGCGTGTAAGCCTTCCCTTGCCAGTACATAGCCTCTCCTTCACCAAGACTCCTGCCGGCCTCCCCGTGGCCACACATGGTAACTGGGGTCTTGCGGCCCCAGGCTAACTTGGCAGGGGATCTCGGAGCAGCAGTGGGCCCCAGAGATATGGTGTGCAGGCCCACCCTGGTGGACATGCCCTGGCACCTATCAACCACTGCCCCGCTGCCTTGTGGGTGAGTCTGGGAAGACATAAGGCTAAGGGAGCTTACCCCAACAGAAAAGCAAGCTGTGGCGGCACGCTTCGAGGCGGTTTCCGAAAAACTGGATTTCCGGCAGCCCCCTGCAGTTGTGTGGAGGTGCCGGTCGTCTAGGGATCCCCCTTGCCATCGGAACCATCTCCTCTACAATCAAGTCATGTGGCGTTGGGAGAAGCGCACCCCCCATGCCACTTTAAAAACCATCTCTGCGCAGGTATCTTCTGCTATCTGAGTCCTCAAAGGACCCACAAATAGAAGAAGATGGTCATCATTGGGCACGATGGACAACCAGCAAGCAAGCAAGCGTGTGTGTGTTTGAGTCTGGCTCCTACAGCAAAAAGGCAGATTAAAAATCCAGTGCAGCTTTTTTGACTGTCAGTAATGGTTATGCACACATGGACCTGCTACTGTGAAACATGAATTCTTAAGTAAAATATGACTGAGCTCCACTTTGACTCTTGAAAGGTAAGACATTCAGAAGCATGATCACTCAACACTTCACTCAACTTCTGTTAACGCTTAGGAAGGTGACATTTTGATAGCGTTAGTTTGAAGATGAGGGGTAGAAATTTTAAGCCCTCTTGGGGGAAGATGTAAACCTTGAGCATTTCACTCCAATGCACCATCTTAAGAGGTATGGCATCATCTGGCCTGCCTTAGGGGCCTCCTTTGGCTTGGGTCTCCATGTAAGTATTCCCTCTCTTCCTTAAACTAGTTGTGCCTCTTGGGTGGATGACTTGTTAAGGTCAAAAGACAATTCATACTGCCAAGAATAGGAACATTAGAACCTATTCTGAAGCTCGAATCTAATAAACTCATATGAGGCATGCACAAGCAGACATATTTGCATTATTCGATTTTTCTTTTAAGTGTTAGAAAAATCATGCAGTTGGTTCATCTTAAAATCTGACAAGCAGCAGAAACGTTGAACTCCCAGGTCAAATTGAAAGCGTGACTTTATGTTTTTCCGGCAACACCTCATGGTTCCAGTTTCCACTGTTGTTCGCATCCTTGCAACTGTGCGAGCTCCCCGCTTCAGCTCCACGTCTGTTGCTAAGTAACTGAGGATTCGGTTCTAGTAGATCTGTCAGACATCTCATCGTTTATACGTTATGGAGGCCAGCGTTATATATAGTGTCTTTATCTAACACATTTAATTTCTGGAGAGGGCACAAAAACGTTGCCTTGTTGGTAGAACATGTCCAAAACCGTCGATGGCTTGAAAAGAGCCAGGACAAAGTAGGAGGCTGGAGATACGCCAGCCTCCTTAATCTCCCTCCCATTTGCCCTCTGTGAAGTGTCCGAGAGGAGCGGTGAAGGTATTCTGAAATCGAGACGGGGGGAAACAAAACACAAAATGCCTGCCAGGTGTCAGTGATTGTTGGTTACGCCTGCTTCAAATTTATCTGGCAGTAAGGAAGGTTGTTGATTGGTTTAAACTAAATCAGCCCCAGTGGCTGATTCCTGAACTTACTAAAATGACCTCAGAGAGGAACAAATCTCTTTCAGGAATGGAAGCATTATTGGATTACTGTCCAGCCTAACAAAAAAATAGAAGCTAAAGGAACAGCTATTGAGTTGTTTGGTGCTTAATCAACGGTTTATTTGCTACAGGGAACAGTACCCAGTGTTGCAGAAAAAATACCTCTGTGCAATGTAAGCCTGGTAGATATGTATAAAACTACATAGCTTTAGCTAAATACTGCGGTACACTGCAGACGTCCAGGATTCTCACACCATTACCTATACATTCCCTGGATGCCAACAACACACAACATGTGCACCCGACCAATGAGTTGCTAATCACAGTTGCAGATGGGTGTTTGCGCTGCAGAAAAGTGATCTGACTGGCTGGCGAGGATCACGGCACAGACTCGTCTGCCTATAAAAGCGGGTAATCCTGGTAGTTAAAACATACATGTGTGACTACTAAGCCCTTTGCGGTGTGTTTGATTCATTTTCACGAGTTGCATGCTAGCTTTTTTGAATGCTCAAATGCTGTTTTGTGTGCGGGCACTCGCTCCTCTATTACATTTGAATAGTCATCACTGTACAGATCTTGTTAGATTAGCTGGTGGGAGTAATTGTTGTTTCCTGCCGTTGAGCATGCCGAGCTCTTACTGTTCCACCACTTAATAATTTCTGTTATGCATGAACATAAACAACAGTAACCCTTACTGTTGTTTATGTTCATGCATGCTGCATTGTTTCATTGCAGTATTTTCATTTGAAGCATGGTATTGGGGTTTTCTTTTGCAAGTTTTGTAATCTGCCACATAATTATACCTTAGCTTATTGCATTTAATTTTGCATTCATTTCAGATCCACACACACATAATGTGTGCTGGCACATACTTACATCCATCATCCCAAGTTGTCCACTCTATGTGGCCATTATAATTTCTGGTATATGGCATTCTTATCAGACCATTTTCGCTTTCGATGAACAGGAAGGAGGATGTTTCAAGATACAAGCTTCAGTCAGAGGTTCACCCTTGTTCATCATATGTCATTGTGGTCATATTTGTAATTGTATAAATTACAAATTCTTCTCCTGGATCGCCACCTTGCCATGGTGGAGAAGCTTGCGTGTACTAATGATCCCAAGAGCTATGCCGTCCAGAGCTTGGCTCCTGGTAGGGTCACCCAAGGTGGACAGGTCAAGGGGGAGGTTCCAGACAAAGTGCAATCCAACAAGACCTCAACGGCAGAAGTGGTAGAAGATGTCTCCAGGTCACAACAGCAGTGAAGGTGGATGAAGCCTGCAACAGAGGGTGGTCCCCAATTGTCTTGGTTCTCCATGCCATTGGACTCTGGCCACCCCCTGCCAAGGACCGTGTGATGGCTGCAGGCACATCAGCCACTCTACATAAAAAGCTGTCACATGCAGGCGTCCTCCCATTTTGTGGCTCCAGGATCGGTATCTATGCCCACCTGAAGACCCAGAAGGACCCAGAAGGAGGACGGTCATACTCGACCTCGAGTGACCACCAATGATGATTTGTAATTGTAAACCTAAAACTATAAATATACAATTATAATGCTCTTTTACATAGAAAGACACTGCACACTGCAGCTAATCTTTAGTTCTGTAGGCTCCATACAGCAACAGCCTCAACAGAGTGATGTATGCCGTAAAGGGAGTTGCAAAAGTGCTGGTGTGGACTAAGTAATAACCAGCTACAATTCAGTATGGTTGCCATACGTAAGCACTATTCTAACTGGGGCAAGTCCACTCTGCAAAATCTCATACATATTAGAGTTGCAAATGTTATCGCTAAGGTTTAGCTGACAGGTTAAAGGTTTTTGACCTTTATCCATTTTCCTTTAAAGGAAAATGCCTTTGTTTTGCACCTTTGTGTTTTGTTAGGGTATGCACACACACACAATGTGTGTGTGCATACCTTTGGCATATCTCCTTCAAAGCATACATTTTTACTTGATCTACATGCCACTGCATTCTCACACATTATGAATTAGCTGGGTTATTGAGTTTTAAAGGTATTTCTGACAACTCAAAGTGCATCATAGCTTATATGAGGATATGATGTTCACGCTTTAGTATCCAACTTAAGACAACTGTGCTTGAAGTTTCTGCTTTCATGTTCACTGAATTTTACCACAGTGATACAAATTTCAATGCATACTAAAATAATTTCTGCCCTAGCGTAGTGGTCTATTCTGTTACCTACCAACACGGGGGTCACCGGTTTGAATTCCCGTGTTACCGTCGGCTTGGTCGGGCATCCCTACAGACACAATTGGCCGCGTCTGCAGGTGGGAAGCCAGATGTGGGTATGTGTCCTAGTCGCTGCACTAGCACTTCCTCTGGTCATTCAGGGCGCCTGTTCGGGGGGAGGGGGAACTGGGGGGAATAGCATAATCCTCACATGCACTACGTCCCCCTGGCAAAACGCAAAACTCCTCACTGTCAGGTGAAAAGAAGTGGCTGGAGACTCCACATGTATCGGAGGAGGCATGTGGTAGTTTGCAGCCCTCCCCGGATTGGCAGAGGGGGTGGAGCAGCAACCGGGATGGCTCAGAAGAGTGGGGTAACTGGCCAGATACAATTGGGGAGAAAAGGGGGGGGGATTCCCCCCCCCAAAAAAATAATTTCTGCCCTAAAGGTAGTGTCACACTGCAATGGTTGCTTTTAGAAAGCAATAGATAAACATCTGCAAAATAAATAACCAACAAAACCCCAGTAAGGCCCTGTCCAAGCTAAAAAATAGTTAAGAACACTTTGGATTTTTTTTTTTACAGGTACAGTATTAGTTTTAAGTGCCACAATTGAGATTTAAACCATCCATATGATAGAGTGTAACAAAGCATCACAACCAGCAGCAGCCTGCTATGCCACCAGGTCATAAGTCCAGGTGTACAAGTCTACCATCCAGAACTTTGTAAGGTAGAGTGACCAACATCATCTCATCCTCAACACAAAAAAACCCCAGCGGAGATGGTGTTTGACACCAAGTCTCTTGGTGATCACTCACAAGTAGTCATTCATGACCATACCATAGTGCAGGTGGACTCTTACAGGTACCTGGGCATCCATATGGATAAAAAACTGGTGTGTTAGGTCCATGTGGAAGATGTCTGCTCCAGGGAACAACAGAGGCTGCACTTCCTGAGAAAGCCCAGAACCTTTGGTGTGATCTGAGAATGCAGCGTCTTCTATCATGCAGTAGTAGAGCCTCCTGTGCTGGGGTATCTCTGCAGCGTTTGGTAACCTAACAGTACAGTCAAAGGCCCAGATCACCCAACTTACACAGGCAGCCATGAAAATCACAGGAGTCCATCAACATCCCAGTCTTCAGGCTATTTTTCAACAAACCAACAACAAACCATAATCAGATAGGCCCAAAAAACCCTCTCAGACTCAACTCATGTCCTCTGCCCAGAGTATCAGCATTCTCCCTCAGGCAGACAGTACAGGGTTCCCCTAAGGAGGCACCACTGATTCAGCCTAAGGGCTTTAGTGGACAGGGGCACCAAGGAATGTTTGAATCAGTGGTGCCTGCTTAGAGGAACCTAAATTTTTGAAAGACATAGGAATATAAACAAACATAAAACAAGAAGAAAATGATACTGTTACTTGCTCTAGCACTTACTGTATTCACACATTAAAAAAAAATCTCTTTCTTGCGCTTTTACTTTAGCACTGGTTTTGCTCTTAGATGCTTGTTTAGAGAGAAGATGCACTTATGACCTCTGATGACTAGTAGTTCTCCTGATTTCCTACGTTAAATGCACTTATTGTAAGTCGCTTTGGATAAAAGCGTCGGCTAAATGACTGTAATGTAATATAACAAGAAGAGCAGCTACGGCATACACATACTTTAGCCTAGGTGGGGCTCTTCTTGTCATTGATCACTGTTATTCACTGTACTATGTGTGCACTTTTTTTCTGATGTAGATGGGCATGTGCGATTGAAGGATGAATGTATTTGTTGTTTTTTTTGTTTTTTTACTGTTGTTGTGCTTTTATTCTGCAGACACTGTGATGTTCAAGGCAAATTTCCCAATAGGACAATAAAGTCTATCCTATCCTAAAAGTGTATCCTATCCTAACTGACAATTTTAATGAATTTTTGAAAGACATAGAAATATAAACAAACATAAAACAAGGAGAAAATAATGATGATATATATATATATATATATATATATATACACAACTTAAAACAGAGGACTAAGATATTAACTAATGAAAAAGAAAAATTAAATTACAAGTAAAATAAGAATAGAAAAAAGGCTGTGTTGTAGTTAAGACCAGCTGAGCACATGGATGTGTGTGTGTGTGTGTGCGTGTGTGTGTGTGTGTGTGTGTGTGTGTGTGTGTGTGTGTGTGTGTGTGTGTGTGTGTGTGTGTGTACATGGAGGGCAGCTAAGCCATGAGTTCATAGGGCCATTCATGGTGAGAAGAAATGTCCTTATACATGCTCAATAATCCATCCATCCATCCATTATCTTAACCGCTTATCCTGCTCTCAGGGTCGCGGGGATGCTGGAGCCTATTCCAGCAGTCACTGGGCGGCAAGTGGGGAGACACCCTGGACAGGCCGCCAGGCCATCACAGGGCTGAAAGACACACACACACACACACACACACACACACACACACACACACACACACACACACACACACACACATTCATTCTTAGGGACAATTTAGTACTGCCAATTCACCTGACTTACATGTCTTTGGACTGTGGGAGGAAACCGGAGCCCCCGGAGGAAATCCACGCAGACAGGGGGAGAACATGCAAACTCCACACAGAGGACGACCCAGGATGACCCAGCAAGGCCGGACTACCCCGGGGCTCGAACCCCGGACCTTCTTGCTATGAGGCGACCGCGCTAACCACTGCACCACTGTGCTGCCCTGCTCAATAATCCAGGTAAGAAAATCAAAGAAAGATGAATCAGTTCATCTGGATTCAACGTTTATTGAGAAGAAATCTTTCCCATTTTGGATTATACCGTTCTATCCTGACCGGCAGTAAATGGGACAGCACTTTTCTAGTCTACCAACCACTCAAAGCGCTTCACAGTGTATGCCTCACATTAACTTCATTCACACACACATTTATACACTGATGGTGGGTGCTGCCATGCAAGGTTCCAGCCTGCTGATAAGGAGCAGTTAAGGATTCAGTGTCTTGCTCAAGGACACTTTGACATGCTCTCCGCAGAACCCGGGGATTGAACCAGTGACCTTCCAGTTACTAGACGACCCGCTCTACCTGCTGAGCCATGCCGCCCGGGAGTGAGAAGGATACCCGTTCATATGCTGCCACCTTCTGGGCTGACTTCCATTGATGGACGAGCGGTCTCCTATAGACAAGTTTACGGGACCCTTCCGGTCGATTTCCCGCATTCGGGTCGCCCTATGCTTTTCTTTTCCGGTGTAACGAGTAGCAACCTAGTTACCACAGCTCAGGGAAAGGGTTTTCTTTGGTTGGCTTTTTGGCAATGAAGTGATGGGAACAAACAAAGACGTTTTTCGGTGGTTTCTTCAAATTCAAAGCCTTCAACCACATCCGTGATTAGAAATCTGCTGTTGGTTTTCTGTGGAAGGAAAGCAATGGGATGCAGGGACATTGCGGTTTTGTGGCAGGTCGATGGGTAACACACTCTCTATCCTACCACTCATTCAGGTGTTTCTGTGTATTAGTACAGCCACGCACCGCACAATGTGTCCCTGAACCATTTTTTGATTTTCTAATGTCCATTTTTAATGTTTGATGTTGTTAAAGATATCGCAGATCTAAGCTTGCGTGTTTACATCCGGCTATGGATGTTTAGACCGGAAGAACAATGCATCCACCCCGGCGCCCGAGGTAAGGGCGGGAAAACTCGTCTATCCAACATAACGGTGTGGACCGATTCAGTGTAGATGGACGGAATCGTGCCTTTCGGGATGGACGGGTTTCCCAACAGAAATAAACAAATGCAGAAGGGGACTTCCTGTGGATACAATCATGAACTGATGTCCAGAAGTCAAGTCAAGTCAATTTAAAAAAAAGTCCCGTATGGTGGCGTCCGGGTAGCGTAGCGGTCTATTTCGTTGCCTACCAACACAGGGATCGCCGGTTCGAATCCCTGTGTTACCTCAGGCTTGGTCAGACGTACCTACAGACACAATTGGCCGTGTCTGTGGGTGGGAAGCCGGATGTGGGTACGTATCCTGGTCACTGCACTAGCGCCTCCTCTGGTCAGTCGGGGTGCCTATTCAGGGGAGAGGGGGAACTGGGGGGGAATAGCGTGATCTTCCCATGGGCTATGTCCCCCTGATGAAACTCCTTACTGTCAGGTGAAAAGCGGCTGGCGACTCCACATGTATCGGATGAGACATGTGGTAGTCTGCAGCCCTCCCTGGATCAGCAGAGGGGGTGGAGCAGTGACCGGGACTGAGTTGGGTAGTTGGCCGGGTACAATTGGGGAGAAAAAAAAAAGGGGGGGGTCCCGTACTTTGGGGCAATATCATGGGACATGAGTTAACATGCCTTCGTTGGAGCACTTCCAGCATCCAGGGTCATCTTTAAGCGTAACCCTGGATGATGTCCAATACATTCTGTCAGCAATCTTAAATTGAATTAACCTAGTGCGAATATCACGTGACATGCACTTTGAATTACGTAGCATGTCGGCCCCATCCTCTTCTGTAAGCGTAATTCCATAATCTGTTTGTCATACAGTTTTCAGGGAACCGATAGTGCCATGTTTCCGTAATAGCACAGCGTAGGAAAGTCATGCTTCATGAGCCCGGCCATGGCTTGAGATAATGAAAGAGGCAGTCTCTGCATTTTTTGGGGGGGGGGTGAGGGGGTTTTAAAAATTGATTTCAGCAAACTATGAATTTGCACGTACCGCCAGTATTGTTGTTTGTGCAGCGCTTGTGTTCAGTCAGGAAGTTTCCCACCTGGGGCTGCACAGACAGAGACGCCACACACAAGGCAAGGCACGTTCATCTGTACAGCACATTTAGCAGCAAGCAAGGCAAGTCAAAGTGCTTCACATAAAACAGAAAAGACATTCACACAAAATCTAAACGCAACATAAGGCAATAAAAAAAAACATTTAAAACAAATTAAAACACAGAGTTAAAGTTAAAGTGCCGTGTAAGATGATTGTCCAAAGCTTCAAATTTGATTTAATAAAAGGCAGCAGAGAACAGGAAAGTCTTCAGGCTTGATTTAAACAAACAGAGTTGCAGCAGACCTACAGTTTTCCGGAAGTTTGTTCCAGATCTGTGGTGCATAAAAACTGAAAGCTGCCTCTCCATGTTTAGTTTTGACTCTGGGGACAGAAAGCAGACCTGTCCCCAGACCATCTGAGAGGTCTGGATGGTTCACAGCATAGCAGAAGATCAGAAATGTATTTTGGGCCTAAAACATTCATCCATTATACATCCATCCAGTATCTGAACCGTTTATCCTGCTCTCAGGGTGTTGCGGGGATGCTGCAGCCTATTCCAGCAGTCATTGGGTGGCAGGCGGGGAGACACCCTGGACAGGCCGCCAGGCCATCACACACACACACACACACACACACACACACACTCATACCTAGGGACAATTTAGCATGGCCGATTCAACTGACCTACATATCTTTGGACTGTGGGAAGAAACCCACGCAGACACGGGGAGAACATGCAAAACTCCACACATAGGACGACCCGGGATGATCCACCAAGGTTGGACTACCCCGGGGCTCGAACCCAGAACTCCCTGCTGTGAGGCGACCGCACTAACCACTGCGCCACCGTGCTGCCACCTAACAAAAACATTCAGTGCTTTATAAACCAAGAGCAGAGTTTTAAAACCAGTTCTTCGATGGGCAGAGCCGATGTGAAGACCACAGACCTGGAGCGATGTGAATCAGTGCCAAGACCGCAGGTGAACACCCATATTCAGTTTTATAATTACCCAGAGCAGGACAGAAAACGATTTAATCCTTATTGTAGGCCTGGGTCTAAATCCCTTCAGGATATCTCTAGAGGCCGCCTCCTGCCTCTGCATTTCTCACTTTTTACCATCTTTGTTAATTAAGTTAATGCCAAATTTACATTTGATGCCTTAGTTACAGGGTTCATGTCCCAGCTAGCTGCATATTTACTGCATTCTGTGCCTCTTTCTCTTCCACACATGGACAGTGATGGCTTTTCTCTCTCTCCCCTCTCTCCCACCCCCTCTATAGCCACCTGTCTCTGTGCGCCACATGCCAAGATGGCACTTTGTTACACATGAATGTTGGCACACACATGCACACGCACACATGCACACACACAAATGATCTCTCTCTCATGCTTTCCGACCGCACACTTGTGTCTGAGAAGCAATTCTATTTTCCCTTCCACTGCACATCACTGATTAATGAATTTGTTCCTCCTGACTACATGCACATCTCACACACAGCTACGGAGGAATATAACAAATATGAAAGAGTGCAAGGTCATTGAGAGATTTCATAATGATGTATTATGTGCTGGCTACCCATGTGTCTTTGGGGACCAGGGAGACAAGCTGGAAAGCAGAGAAGGCCTTGGTAACCAGAAGTTTGCATGCCAGTTCTTTTACCATTTGTCATCCATCCCCTGTGCAATGATATTGATAATGTAGATAAAATAAATAAAAATGAAAGTAAGATTACAAATACTACCCCAAACCAATGCCAGAGGTATGGAGGCAGCCTATTATGTCTGTAATCCAACATAAACTCATTGATGCTAAACAGATACTGGCACAACAATTGCAGGGCTAAATGCATTGGGGCATCTTGACCACTTGTCAACAGCTCATTAAGAAAGTCCCTGGCTGACGACCTTAATGTCAATACTAATCATGGGACGTTGTGTAAAACTATTTCATAATTGCTGAAATCTGAAAGAGAGGACATTCTAAGCTTCTTTTTGAGAAGTTAAGACCAAGTGACCAAAAAAATGCATCTTGAACAGACTTTGTGTCATCGAAATTCTTGTTTTTTGCGGGGGTGATTCCCTCTCCCTTTTTTTCTCCCCAATTGTATCCGGCCAATTACCCCACTCTTCCGAGCTGTCCTGGTCGCTGCTTCACCCCCTCTGCTGACCCGGGGAGGGCTGCAGACTACCACATGCCTCTTTCAATACATGTGGAGCCGCCAGCCGCTTCTTCTCACCTGACAGTGAGGATTTTCACCAGGGGGGATGCAGCGCATAGGAGGATCATGCTATTCCCCCCAGTTCCCCCTCCCCTCTGAACAGGCGCCCCGATTGACCAGAGGAGGCGCTAGTGCAGTGACCAGGACACATACCCACATCCGGCTTCCCACCCACAGACACGGCCAATTGTGTCTGTAGGGATGCCCGACCAAGCTGGAGGTAACACGGGGATTCGAACCGGGATCCCCGTGTTGGTAGGCAATGGAATAGACTGCTACGCCACCCGGAGCCCAAAATTCTTGTACGTGCACATATGAGGTTATATAGCCACAACTTAACTGGCAGGCAATATAAACAAAAGCCAAATGATTATGTTATCCCGTCTTCTACACCAGCGGTCACATACACATATGCAGTGATGGTCCAAGTGTATCCGGGTTTTTTTTCCCAAATTAAAACTCCACCAGCTGATTCCACTAACACTTCCTGTCTGATTAAAGCTGTGCTAATTAGTGAAATCAGTTGATGTAGTGTTGGGTTAGAAAGAAAATGTACATAAAAATCTCACCTGATCCCCACTTTCATACTCAAATCCATGTTTTCAACAGTTAAGTAGCCACACTCCACTTCTATCATGAACAACTCTACACACCATGTGTTCATAGATCAGCCGACTGGTTGGGTTTGCCTAATATAGCCAAAGTGAAGAGCTGGATCTCTCATTTTTGGGAATAAACACGGCTCAGCGTGGAGGAAATGTTTCACCCGATAACTTCCCGGCCTCTATCCTGAGTTCTCTTCGGTGTGTAGCTCCCTACAGTCATGATTTGAGCCCCGTTATTAGAAATTTCATCAAAACGTGGTATCATATTAGGGAACACTTCAGCCTCAATGCAGCAAGTGGTCTCCCTCCCCCGCCATAATACCACTATTTCCTGTTAACCCGCTCTGATGTGGCACCTCCACCGTGGCAGAGTTGGTACTCTTTCATGATCTTTTGTTGCGCCCCGTTTGAAACACTGCAGAATGGTCACAACAGGCTGATAACTAACATGCTGTGGTATTGGATGCATCTTCAAGGCCACAGGAACATGGCCCAAATCCCACTACTGCCCTGTTTGACACAACATATTTCAGAAGACTGTGTCCATCACTGTACTCAGCTCACCCCGAGCCCAAGGCTTTATCTCCTCAGATGACATCAGATAAACCACTTTCCTTCACACAAAGGGTTAAAAACAGCCTTTGTGAGGGGCGTAGATTTGCAACAACATTTTACAGTGGTTGGACACTTGAACTCCATGGAGACACACCAGGGTAGGAAAAGCTATAGGCTGATATTGTTGGTCAGACACAGGTGCAGGTACAGGGTGTCAACAAAAACAAAAAGAGAAAGTAAAAAAAAAACAACTAGAAAATGGGGGCATTCGGGTAGCGCAGCGGTCTATTCCATTGCCTACCAACATGGGGATTGCCGGTTCAAATCCCCATGTTACCTCCAGTTTGGTCGGGCGTCCCTTCAGACACAGTTGGCCGTGTCTGCGGGTGGGAAGCTGGATATGGGTGTGTGTCCCGGTTGCTGCACTAGCGCCTCCTCTGGTCGGTCGGGGCGCCTGTTCAGGGGGGAGGGGGACTGGGGAGAATAGCATGATCCTCCCATGCACTATGTCCCCCTGGTGAAACTCCCCACTGTCAGGTGAAGAGAAGTGGCTGGCGACTCCACATGTAACGGAGGAGGCATGTGGTAGTCTACAGCCCTCCCCGGATCAGCAGAGGGGGTGGAGCAGCGATCAGGACAGATCGGAAGAGTGGGGTAACTGGCCAAGTACAATTAAAGAGGGGGGGGGGACTAGAAAATGGAGGAGTGGAGATCCACAAGAATCATGAGATGCTGGTTTACTTGATAATCCAGTATTTATGAACAAGTTAAGCTTGTGGTATTTACAGCAGCTTGTCCCTCTAAGCTTGTGGTAGATACAGCAGGTATCTACCTGGTTGAACTAGTAGGCAGCAAACAAGTCTCAGCAGCAACAGTACAAGAAGTTACACGGCAAAAATGCCACAAACATTTGAGTATTAAAGTCAGCTCTAGCCTGAAAAAACAAAAACAAAAAACAGACAATTGAACTTTGTTTTTTCTATAGATACCCTCAGGAGAGGCTACCTCGGAAAAACATTTACCCCATAGGTTCATATCCAAGTCATGTACATCAAGGAACCAAATCACATCAAGCCTGTTTGCTCTTTTGGCTGGTCTGTCATTATATTATTCATCTGCAAAGCATTTGGGTGTCTGCTGTCAACAGACTGCAGCAGACTCCCAGAAGTGTTTAGTAGTTTACGGTTGCATTGCACACACAAGACAGACTCGTCTCTATTCTAGTGAGTAGAAGTGACCTGATGGGCTTTTTGTACCCATGCCTTTCCCCATCTGTGGCACCGTGGCACAGCTAAAGCTTCAAAATACGGTCTTAGTGCCAAGAATATCTCTATTCATTAGCTT
>NC_079216.1:49907366-49912366 GCF_029633865.1 Lampris incognitus
CCGACCAGAGGAGGCGCTAGTGCAGCGACCAGGACACATACCCACATCCGGCTCCCCACCCGCAGACACGGCCAATTGTGTCTGTAGGGATGCCTGACCAAGCCGGAGGTAACACAGGGATTCGAACCGGCAATCCCCATGTTGGTAGGCAATGGAATAGACCACTACGCTACCCAGATACCCCTATGTCGAATTAATATTTGTGAGAACAATATGCTTTCCTCTAAAACACATCAGAGGGTACCAACTTTTCATGTTCACTATAAAAAAAACCTAACATTGTACTGCCAATACAAGCAAGCGTTATTTCTTTATGGGTGGTTGAACAAACTGGATTGCCTTGGCTTGAAATAGAGGCAATGATTTGTAAACCCTTTCCCCCTGTAAATTTATTAAACAAGTGAATGAGCGAATTGCCATTTATAGCTAAGGACAGTCTATTAATAACTATTATAATAAAGACATGGAGTAGCTTAAGGAACATTTTTCAGGAAACTCACATGTTAAATGCCCTAATAACATTGGTGAATAACCCAGATTTATCGGTAGAAGGTGCAGGATCAAATTTCAAGACATGGCAAGAAGCAGGTATAAAGATGGTATATGATCTCTATGGTAATGGGAACTTTTGAATCTTTAAGAGCTCAGTACAATATACCTATCAAGGATTTTTACAAATATTTACAAGTCAGGCACTATGTGTACAAGAAAATGAATACTCTGAATTTCTCAGATGATTCTCACTTGTTAGGAAGAATTTTTCTGGACCATCGAAAGCTCGAATATTTTGTGTCAAAATTCTATTCTGAGTTACAAAAATTGAACTTGGATAGACTTGCACCATTAAGAACATCTTGGGAGTACACTACTTAAGGTAGTAATAGATAGAGAAACATGGGAAGAAATTCTGCTATTGCCTTGCAATATGATATTGTACATAATGTCTACATATCTCCATAGGTTTATGGTAAGTATACAACAGGAACCTCTCCAAATGGTCCCAAAGCAAAACAATTACTGGAACCAGACTACACTGTCTTTGGGAGCGTAAAAAATTCAATTATTCTGGAAGGCAATATGTAAAGAAATAAGTATGGTGACAGGGCAACAACTGCTACCCAGCCCACTCCTATGCTTACTAGGAAGCAGACCGGATTCTTTGAAGGTACACAAAGAAACAGTTCAACTTCTCTTAATGGTGGCTAGAAAGGCTATAATGACCAAGTGGGTTGGGGATGAGTCTCCTTCTGTTCAGTTGTGGAAATCTCTGATATCTGATGTCACTTTAGAGCAGTTGAGGTACTGTATTGGTGGGAGAGTTCTTCTTTTTGTAAAAAAAAAATGGAAGAAGCCACTGAATCTCTTAGGAATTAAGTGCAGTTTGGCATGAAGATAACTGACTGAGCTGGGGGATTGTTCTGTTTATGTACAACACCAATGTGTAATACTTCTGTGCTCCAGTGACTAGATGAATGTGGAGTGTGCTTTCCTGGCCCTATTACGCCAACATTTTATATATGTTACTGAGTTGTTAATGTTTTCTTTTTGAAAACCAAAATCAATAAAAAGAATGTTTAAAAAAAACACCCTAATTTTACTTTTTTTTCCCCCCTTACAAGACCCACTAAGTTGTCCTTAATGATGATTACATTGCTACGATTCGATGGCAAAAGGACAGATCACAAATTAAGACTCACATTCAGCCATGCACACGCACACACACACACACACACACACACACACACACACACACACACACACACACACACATATACACACACACACCAACATATGCATGTGTTTGCACATACACAAATGCTCACAGAAACAAAGGCCAAAGCATGAACACACACACACACACTACACCCACACATCCGTACCTTGTGCAAGGCCTCCTCTGTCCTATCAGAGCTGCTGCGATAACTCTGAATGACATCAGCAAGCGGGAGGGTCACCTCTTGAAGGGTGAAGTTCCTGGTCAAGATAATCTTACCATGAAAGTATACTATCAAATCATACTCTCCTACAGTGTACAGCACACAGATGCCATTATATTTCATTTCAGGTTGATAAAGGTGGTTCCTTGTGCACAGTGGGAAAGGTAAGGGGTACCCAAAGCTATCAACCAATTGCAGCCTAGGCGTTATTGTGTTGTTGATGTTCATTTACTATTTAAATATAAGTGTATGTTTCATTATCTTTGTCATCCATCCATCCATTATCCAAGCCGCTTATCCCAATTAGGGTCGCGGGGATGCTGGAGCCTATCCCAGCAGTTATTGGGCGGCAGGTGGGGAGACACCCTGGACAGGCCACCAGACCATCACAGGGCCCACACACACACACACACACACACACACACACACACACACACACACACACACACACACATATTCACACCTAGGGACAATTTAATATGGCCGATTCACCTGCCCTACATGTCTTTGGACTGTGGGGGGAAACCGGGGGATCCAGAAGAAACCCACGCGGACACAGGGAGAACATGCAAACTCCACACCGAGGACGACCTGGGATGACCTCCAAGGTTGGACAACCCCAGGTTTCAAGCCCAGGACTTTCTTGCTGTGAGGCAACTGCACCACCATGCCGCCATATCTTTGTCGTAGTTATATGAATGTTCAGACAGTTTACAGAGGTTGGAAATCGTTTGTCTGTTTTTTGTGTAAATGTCTAAAGCTTTCATCAGAAACAGGTAACTCAGGGTAGTCAATTATTCTCACTATGTTTGCAAGGTGTGACTTTTTGGTCATCGGAACAAGTTTTCTAGTGTCATTGAGGACAGCAAGACATCAAGGAACCAGTGACCTGTACTTACAACTGCTTAATCATGTAAGTCATGACCATTTTAGGCAGTCAGCATCAGAATAAAGTTAATTGGGGCATTTTGTATGTAAAGACCTACACATGTGTTAGGACAATCAAACTTTCCAATGACAAGCCCTCTCCGCCCCTCTGTCTCATCTCTGATTGGTTGACTGTCTTCAGAAGGCTTTTAGTTCTGACAGGCGACCTCAGAACCTCTGAATGAATGTGCATGTGTGTGTGTGTGTGTGTGTGTGTGTGTGTGTGTGTGTGTGTGTGTGTGTGTGTGTGTGCGTGTGTGCGTGTGTGTGTGTGCACATATTTCTCACCTTTCTAAAGCATCAGCTACATCCTGGAACCCCCTAGCTGTAATGTTGTTTCTGTCCCAGACCACAGTCCTAGAAGCAGAGAGAGGGGGAGAGAGTGATAGAGAACTGTGTGTGTGTGTGTGCTTCTGTGTTTTGTGGATGTGCGCTTGTGTGTAGCAGTGTTTATTTGTTAATGTAAATTATTTTTACGGGACCCAAAATCCCTGGTGCACAGCTGTATGTGTGTGTATTCTGCATGTACGTGTATTTCGGTGTGTGAGTGTGCACCTTAACTTAGTGTTGGTTAGCAGTGCTTTAGCCAGCATCTTGGCTCCCGTGTTTCCTATTGCATTGCCACTGATGTCCACTTTAGTCAGAGAAGTACTTGAGCCCAGCGAATTGATCAGAATAGTTGTCCCCGCTTTCAGCTTGGAGTCACACACTGACAGAGACTCCAGAGGCTGATGGCAAATGCAAGCGCACACACACACACGCGCACACACACACACACACACACACACACACACACACACACACACACACACACACACACACACACACACACACACACACACAGAGGAAAAGTGAATGGAAGGAGTGAGACTGTTTAAGTTTGTATATCATGAAATCACCGTCACAGTAGAAGTGACAGGCACGTTCACTGTGTCCACAACTGCAGCGTCCACCAAATGTTTAACAGAGGTCAAACCATACGAAAACATGTCTCGTCATAACCTACACTGATGAATGTGCTGAATACGACGGAACCTCTCTGAGGATGCAGGAGTATTGGGGGTAAAGATTTATTGCTAATCAGTTGATTTGATAAGGCTACTGTGAGAAAACTCTTATGTTATGACAGAAGCGTCACTCACACACTCCTCTTCCTGGACGAGCTGAGCGATGCGCTGGAGAACATCCGTCAGAGCCCTGGTAAACAAGACAGTACAACGGGGGGGGGACACAATTCAGTTTTTCATCATGGTCAGCATGCATGAGGATCCCAAACATAACAAAGCTGCTAAGAACAGCAAATGATTCATATTTCTCTGGATTATCTAAGAAACAGTTATCAGGACATCATGAGTAAAAACTGCCTTTTCTAACTATCTTAGCTCTGTGTCTGTATGTCTACACATCTGTCTTTCTATCTACCATGCTCTTACTGTTTGTTTGTTCATTTATCTGTGTGTGTCTGTATATATATATATATATATCCATCCATTATCCAAACCACTTATCCTGCTCAGGGTCGCAGGATGCTGGAGCCTATCCCAGCAGTCATTGGGAGGCAGGTGGGGAGACACCCTGGACAGGCTGCCAGGCCATCACACACACACACACACACACACACACACACACACACACACACACACACACACACACACACACACACACACACACACACACACACACACACACTCACACCTAGGGACAATTTAGTACGGCCGAGTCACCTGACCTACGTCTTTGGAAGGAAACCAGAGCACCTGGAAGAAACCCACACAGACATGGGGAGAACATGCAAACTCCACAGAGGACGACCCGGGACCCCAGGGCTCGAACCCAGGAATCTTCTTGCTGTGAGGTGACCGCGCTAACCACTGTGTTACTGTGTCACCCCATATATATGTATATATGTGTGTGTGTGTGTGTGTGTGTGTGTGTGTGTGTGTGTGTGTGTGTGTGTGTGTGTGTGTGTGTGTGTGTGTGTGTGTATAAATATATATACGTCCAGGGTGTCTCCCTGCCTGCCGCCCGATGACTGCTGGGATAGGCTCCAGCATCTCCGCGACCCTGAGAACAGGATAAGCAGTTTGGATAATGGATGGATATATATAGTATATATATATATATATATATATATAT